>NC_018393.1:579325-844368 GCF_000208865.1 Neospora caninum Liverpool
TCAGAAGTGAGGCGGGAGGGCAGCTCCGTGGACTGGGATGTAGACCGATTGGCTGGGTGTCGGTCCAGGCAATGACGGTGAGTTCACATCTGCTGATTTATGCTCGAGCGGAAGATGTTTTGGAAGGAGGAGAAGGCAACGACAGAAGCTGGTGCGTGGTGGCAGCGGTGGACGAGTATGCAGGGGAGGGAGCTGAGTCTGGGTCGGTGGCGAGGGTGGCTGACTCGTATGAGCAGGTGAGTACTGGCTCGTGCTGTGGCATGACACACATACATGTTTGCATCCTGGGTGTGGCAGGCCAGAGAGAGCGATGGCCAATAGGTGCTGTTGCGTAGTTGTGCTGGCTGTGGGGTCGGTATGGTTTTTCCGGTGGGGATTCTCTTTCGGATTTGGGGTGCTGGTGGCATCGGGGGACAGTGGGTACTCGCTGGAGGCACGGGGAGTTCGTTTGGAGTGAGTGGCGGTGAAATGACGAGGGCGGCGCGGCGGCGCAGTTGTGGGGGAGTGCATTGAATGCTGGAGGAGGCCGGAGTGAGGGAGGTGCGTTGGAAGGGATAGGCGGCCAGACATCGGTGGATGTAGCCGACTGCTGGTAGGCCAAGGAGACGGAGATGGTATCACGCCTGCCACGACTAGGTATGCGCTCGAGTGGGTGCTGATTGTTGGAGGATCGCGTAAGTGTTAGCGTCGTATTTGAAACTAGTGTCGGTGGACCAGTACACGGACTGAGTTTCGTGCGGTCCTAAAGGGGATCTGCAGTTTCGCATGCAAATATACTCGCGGAACGAAGCATGAGGCTGGTAGTTGAGTGGCTGAATGTCTGCGGACACGTTGTGCTGTACTGAGGCAGCCCATGGAACTGAGGACTGGAGTGTGTGCGAGGGGTGGGGGGAGCCGGTCCGGCGGTGGAAGGTGTACCAGACGGCTGGATGGCTATCTAGCGGGTAAACGGTGTTGAAAATAAGTTGTTTCTCCATGGCGAACATTGAGCTTAAGGAATCTTGTGATAGCGGGAACGGATGTGGTGTCGGTTGAGGTGGAGTGACGTGGAGTGCCGTCATGGAAGGAATTCGCTTCTGGTATTGTGACTGCTTCTTCAGGGGATGGGGCATGTTGCCGTTGTTTCGCTTGCCTTATGGTAAAACATGCCGAAGACGTTTGCAGTTCCATTCGGCTAGTGCTGGTGGTGTCTGGGGATGTGACGCAGTCGGTGAGTTTGTGCTTGGACTTGGAGCTATGTTGGTCAATGGTGCTGCGTCGAGAGGAGCTTGTTCTACTCGGTCCATGTTGCTGGGAGACGCTGTTTGCAGACTCTTCCCGCGACACACTGTTTAGTGCAAGGCAGAAAGATTTCTTTCTCGTTTATTCTCTTCTGTAAAATTTTATGATAAATACATTTACTGAACAGAGGGATAGCAGAGCGGTTTAATGCATATAATTTGAAATTAGACGGGCGGCTCTGCCTTGGCTTGCCGCGCAGAGCGAGCGCCTCGGCCGCCACAGCGGGTGCGGGCACCTGCCCAGTAATTTTGGAACACGTTTGTATCTCCCGTATTATCGCGCCATATTCCAAGAAGGATCCCAGATTACCCTGGTTATCTTTCTTATATCAGTACATTGTGTTCAGTTGGTTGCAGTCAGTATATGCTTAGTCCGCAACACTAGCGTTTGGGTGACCAGCGTGGCAATGAACCCTTTACCGGTGGTGAGACGAACTCGGATTCAAACAGTGGCTGTGTCTGACTATGCTGATCGCGGACTCTTCAGATTTCATCGCCTTTCGTCTGGAATGAGCAAGGGGTCTCGGAGGCTCCATGCACCGGAGTCATCATACGTTGGGGGAGGTGACATATACTTTAGCTCTGATATATTATTTGGCAGATGCCACTCACATGAGTTAACTATCTAACTCTTCATCAGTCGCACGCATTAGTCCTTGTACAATGGTACAACACTTCTCGTGGGGGCACCGTTCAGCAGGCAAGAATCCTGGTGACCATTTCTGCGACAATGCATGCGTTTTCACATAACCTGCCGTGTGCGACAAAGAAACGACACGCAACGTATCTTGACCTTCTCACATGTTGTGCTTTGTGTAGGCACAGAGCAAACCAATCTAACAAGGGTCATTTTGCATCATGCTTTCGGGTTTTTGACCTGTGCCTGCTTTCAGGGCTTTATGTCGATTTCATTCGTCGTAAGTCCACATCACCGTAGAGCGCACTCGCTGAGAGGGTGCTGGTGGGGACTGCAGTATGGCGCAGAGCATGAATTCTCATGTCCTGAACAAAGCTGTGCACCTAGAGAGCGTATCTTTCGCGCGCTGTGCTGCTGGACCAAGGCTCCCGCGGACATGCAATATATCCGGTACTTGGACACGGCAGGTGGCAGTGACAGTACGTTTGTGCTAAGAGACATGTAGTACTGGTTCCGTCACTCGTTCACGATAAAAACGAGTGCGGGAGCCTTCGCGTGTCAGGTCAGGACTCTGAATAATTTTTGGGAGCACCTCACGGCGGATCAACTGAAAATGGTTTGTTTGGGGCTTCGAGTCATCGCACCCAGACAGTTCCGGGGTGCGGTTGCGTGCGTTACCTAGGTTGATCGCCCCATTCACCCTGTACTGTCTGTTCGGATTCACAGGCTGCCGCACTGGTAAGAAGCTTAATTATTCTTCGCTGCGATTGACTACCGCTTTGCAATTCGTGGTACATCCGGCAACGCACTTTTACGATCTAGCAGCCGTGCGATACCATCTACTCGTGAGATGAGAGATGAGAGGTAATGCCTGAGTCCTAGCCTCGACTGCGAGAGATTAACTCCGTGTGTCGTCCCAGGTGTTCCAGCGCTGAGCAGCGGTTTTTACTGCACTTGGCTATCCTGTTGTTGGGGGCAGACTGACTACTCTTGTATTTATCGGGTCCCTTCCATTGAGCTCTGCGTAACAATTGCCAGAAGAATTTGGCTGATGTCGATAACACACTTAAACTCCAATGCGGTTCTCCCCCATCCGATGCCCAGTATTATGAGCTGCGCCGTTGCTTCCCCAGGATGCAGTGTCCCCGGCGATTCATCGCCTGTACTGACACGAGCTAGCCGCAAACGGTTCGTGAATACATGTACATCCAAATCAATATTTTGTTGGGTAGTCATTTCCCGGTTGTGCGAGACTGCTGCAGTCAGTTTATTTGCCACGTGGCTGTCTAGATCAAATTTGCACTGGCAAACGAGTACTTGGTGGGCAAGGGGTGAAGGAAGGCACTGTTGAACGCACGCCATAAGGTGTTGTCTTTTGGTCTTTTGGGTTCGAGATTCATGTTTCAACTGCATATCCTCCGTCGATTGTGCCGTCACCTTAATGCACGACGGCCAGACGGCTGCAGCTGCGATCGTGTAGAGGATGGTGGAGGTGGCGATTTGATACGCTGTTCTTTGGTTCCCACCGATATACTGTTACAGGGCGCCGCGTGGATGGTGAGTCACTTGTACACTTCGCAGCATATATAATTCCTGATACCGAGCGGCTTCGATGCCGATGGCTTCTCGTTCTGAGGCTCAGGGATACGTGGGAACTGCAAGCGCGAAGGGATGTGGCCCTCACGAACGGTCCGAGGGGCGCGGGGAGGGATACGAAGTGCGTGGTTGATACCGACCCGATTAACGGAACCCAGTTCGAAAGGAAGCAAGCGAATTTGAAGCAGCAGTGTGCCTGCGATACAGTTGTGTACGGCGAATGAAATGGAGGAGGGCCGGTAGCTGACACGGTAGTCAGAGAAGAAGCAGCGTGTGCTCACCCTGTTATCTAGAGTCAATGTTTATCGTCTGTGCTGTAATGTGGAGTTTGTGTGGAGTAAGCTTGGACGCGTGGCATACGTTCGCCTCATCAGACCCAAGCTGGGCTGCAGCCTTACCAGATTTGTCGCCTACCTGGCCAAGCTGGCTGTACTACATGCTTACCCTGCCTGCCCCTCTACTGTCTGGGTTCTGGCCAATGCAGCTGGCGGTTTGGTGTAAACTAATGAAGAGGTGCGTTGATTACTGATACGCACAAGAGGCGGACGGGCCAGGCCAGTGCATCCAGGACCGTTGGAGGATGGAACAGTTCACGTTACTCAATTGATATATTTTATCTGGTCCTTGTTTTCCAACGTCACGCTCGTCGCCGGACACCTGCTGCCGCTCATATTCCAGCGTTCGCTCCACTGTGTGCAGTCCGAGCACGTCGTGGCGTGATTAACCAGAAGAAGAGAGTACGGTGTAAAAATGGCTTTTCTGTGAACCAGTGTCGCGTATGCGTCGGTAGACACACAATCGGTGATTTAGGTGTCGGACCGCAGAAACATCTAGCAAGAGACCAGATAGAAGAGTTTCGGGGCTGCGTCCGCCCCCTCAAAAACATCAACGCTTACGACATAGTTCTTGCTAGAGCAATACAATAGTGGCCATACAAAGTACGTATCACACGGTGGTGCTCCTAAATGTATCTGATCTTTAGGCCTCAACACAGAGCGAATCTCGCACTTGAGTCTGAATCAGAGGCAGCGAGAAAGGCCCACGGCTGCTCTGGTTAAGATGTTAGAAATCCGATGCATATCACCTCGTCAGAGGCCTGTTGTTTGCCCTTCTGTGACACCTTTAATCCCTAAAGCGGAACGCAAACGTATGTACATCAATAGGACACAGTGTCGCTTTAGTGAACACATTTCCTTATCGTGGTAGAGGCGGCATCTGGGCATGTATCCAGAAGCAAGTCGTAGGCAGTGCAAGAAGGGGCGGCAGGAGTAAGTCGCGAGATGGGTATCCAATGATTCGTAAGGGATGGGTGGCGTATATGACAGAACGATGTGGCTCGCGATGAGTTGCGCATCGTAGTGTGTGGTACGACGCAGAGCCGGTTGCAGTGCGAGGTACGATGGTGACTGTACGTTTCGGCCGGAGTTAATACTGCACGTAAATTGTGGTATCTGTACCTGATGAAAAAAAGCAACGCATGGTAAGCTGTGACGGAGGCACCAATTGGCATCGTGGGTTGTACAAGCAGATCAGTAAATTTGAGCTTCAGTGGCGCTTTTAAAGGCGTCGCTGGCGCCACAGATCTCGTGAAATGTGAATCTGATTTCTGGCGTCATGGACTGCCTGTATGCGGCCATACGCCACCACGTGGACTGGACGGTTGTTTTTGTGTTTTTGGCCAGGAAGTAGGAAGGGTGACAGGAATTGCGTTATTTGGTAGTTCGTATTCTGGGCGCTCGCCGGAATGCTTCTTGGAACGGATTCGTAATCGATTGTTCCGCCATATTGTGTGCCAAATTCGCACTTTTAAGAATAGTGGATTACTAGGATCGTCGTCGCTCTGCGTGTGCTTCGGTACTTTAACGTAGTTAAGAAAGGCCCACCCTTCGTGCTGATGGTGTCGCCGCTGTCGATAAGGTTTGAGTGGTAGCAGGATGCGCGAAGACCGCGGGGGAAAGGCAGGCAGGTTATGGTAGGCAACTGTCTCCTGTGTTCACTCAGCGATGCGAGCGGCATGTGCTTGCTGTATGGCAAGGTATTCAAGAGACTGGGGACAGATGGCAGATAAGCAACCGAGAATGTACAAGACTGGGAACAGGTGGCAGATCATCAACCGAGAATGTACAAGGACATGATGCTGGAGATTACAATCTCACATATCTGACGTGGCGTATAGCCCGGGCGGGAAAAGGCAGATCATTGGCCGAGCCGCCACTGGAATGCCGCCATGCTACACCAATTCTCGTTATTCGTTTCAGCTGAAGGGTCGCATCTGCTCGAAATGTGCGGTATCCCATCCTCCGGCGTCCTGTGCTGTGTGTGGTATCTGTGTCTGGGTTGACTCTCGTGTTGTTCACCTTCGTATCAGTGGCTGTGTCCCCCGCTGGACCCAGATGGTAGATAGAGCGGTATGGGGGTGGATGTGGTTTGTGTTGCACCTGGCCGTCCGCATTTCCGCGTAGGTCCAGGCGGCATGTTTCGCGATGTTAGTAGACTTTGTTGTGTTTCCGGTGTCCCCGGAGTGCCGTGACGCTGCTTACTCCCGAACCGGTTATCGACCGTGGCTGGGCTTGGAGCCGCGCGCAACGTCGAGTGTGCCGGTACACTGGATTTGTTAGTGGCCCGTTGAGTGGTGTCTATCGCGGTGGCCCCCCAGGGCGCTGTGTCTTGGGGTGTGCGTGGGGAGTGGTGGTCCTCCTGTGAGAGGAGTGGTCCTCGATTTGCCCGTGGTGACGACTGGGTGCAGGAGTTGTGGGTGTTTGTGCATGGAGGAGAGGAGGAGTCGACGCGTGCTATGTATGGTTTCGGGGGACAAGCTGCAAGATGTAGGTACGATGCTGGATGGGCAACGGAATGCCCATTTATAACGACCGAGGCCACATGTAAGTGGTCTGCTGGAACTCCACCAGTCATTTCGAAACGTTTTTACCGCGTTGCAAGGCGGTACGCACCAGTTGGAGTGCAGGCGAGGGCGGCGAGCAGAGGGGCGGAGGAGTGCTTGGGCAAACGCAGTGGATATGTATCAGCACGTGGCGTGGGGGAAGAGGAGAAGCACACGCTGGTAGCAGCGAGGATAGTTGCGGTTGTTGGCGGCAGCTTAAATCTGAATAGACGGACTACGTCTCGTGTCGCCTCAGTTGGCGCTGAGCAGAAACGAAAAACAGCCAACGGCAACGCTGCCCATTTGTATATCGTGGTGTGCTGCTCGGTTTCACGGACGCAGCGTATTGTTGAGGCTGGCACTAGGTTCGCACTTCTGGAACCGTGGGATCTGGGGGCAACTGGTGTGGCAGCCATTCGCAGACGACTGTGTCGCACACAGGCATCACTGACAATTGTGAATAGGCTGCCAGCCCCACGGGACTCCTGAACACTGGGTCCAGTCGCAGTCATGGACGCGATTGAGGATGCGAGTGTGCTGAGCGAGACGGGTACCTCACAGCACGGGCTGAGCCGTTGATGGCTGCTGTCCGATACCAGGAGGCAGTATGTGGGCTGGCCTGCGCAAGGGCAGTATCTGCGTGTAGTGTCCGTGGCCAGCAGGGGTTCCCGTGGTTCTCCTACCTAATCAAAAACACGTGGTGGAGGTTGTGGCGGTGACATGGCATGAAACGTGCATTTCGTCAAAGGCCGGGGTATAGGGGCGTGAGGGCGAGGGTTGTGTCGGAGACTGTAGTCAAACGGAAACTGTTGAGAGCCCAACCATTGTTGCCCCTCCGTGTGAGTGTAGTGCCGGGTGTGGAGTGGACAAGCGTGCGCTCAGCCGCAGAGGAAGAGGAATGTCGGTGGCGGCAAGCCAATGTCGACGTACTCTCGTCGCGAATCGTGCCACATGTTTCAGCACTCGAAGTTTGTAAGCTGACAACGGATATACTGGCAGCCGACATTTACCAGTGTAGTATTACTCTACGATGCGGCGCAGGTGTGGAGATTACGCTAAGACGCGGGTTCCGTGGAGTGTCGGTCGTGCGCGCGAAAAAGCAGATCAACCAACGGTCGTCCACACTGAGCGCTCAAAGTGGTACACGAACCCAGGTGGTTGATTCCCGCATAGGTCCGGAATGCGTTCGGAACGCGTGGCCCAGTGGTTGCTCGGGAATCCTGTATCGGCTCGGCATTCGAATCTGCGGTGACTGACACGGATACCCCTTCCGTATGAGCTCTGCGACGGCAGCGACGCTACGAGACAACCCCGTTCTTTCTGGTAGCCTGTGTGCTCCGGCACCCCACTGAACTTCTTGAGACGGCTAAAAGTACTGAAATCCACTTGTAAGAAGACTAATCCAAACTAAGTCTGATAGGCATTTTGCATCCGTTGAAGGGGATAGATCGGTAGGGTGGTACTCTTAGGCAGTGCTTCATCTGGTTGCTGTTAATTTCCGCGTGGCGGACCGCCTGATATTTCACCGTTGTGTGGTTGGTGTGTCTCCGCGATTTTTGTGGTGTCGTAGCGGTGTTAGGGCGGCGTGCATGCTTGACGAAGCGAGGGACGGGTGTGGGTGTGGGTCGTCGCCGCACGTGTTATGGATGCCGCAGGTGTCAGCAAGAGCCAGGATTGTGAGTCTATCTGTATGCTTGGGCCAGAATGCACACACAATCGAGACCTCCACGGGAGTCTGTTCGCCAGCAACGACGGCTTGGGATGTCCATGACGTATATGCATTATGCCTGATATATTTGAAGCTGAATACTGAAGGCAACGTTGCGGGTCGAGAAGTCACGGACATGGACGTGGACCTCAGACGGCGCCAGGCAGGTGAACGGCGGTGGAGTGTCGATGTATTCTGAACGGGGCGGATGGTTTGGTGGTGTGCTGTCATGTGTCGGCGTCTCTGAATGGTCACTTTGTTTGCGGCGCCTGACCCGCCCCTGTGATGGAGGATGTTTCGGGCTTGTTGACAGATTGTAGGTTATAGTTGGAGGACTGCACATGGTGGTGGCCAGGGCGCCGGAGGCTGGATAGAGACCGCGGGCATCGTACAGGCATTCTAAACGGGAAGAATCACGCGTAGCGCAGTTGAAGTAGACGTAGTGCCGGCCAGCGCCATGTAGTTGCGTGTTTGTGGTGCGTGTTCTTCGCCGCACCGTCGGTCTCAGCAGTGGGACGCTGTGGCTGACGCAAAGGCTATCAATGTCGAATGCATGCCGCGGGCGTTTCCGCGCTTCAGTTGTCTTACGTTAGGTCAGTCGTCTAGAAGGGAGGGTGATCGGTTGATTTGGTGCAATAGTGTACAGGTTGGTCACAAGGCAACGCGCTGCACTCAAGCTTCGCAGACCTGGTTGCACATGTACGTGGGTTTACTAAGCTCGCCGCCTATGCGGACACCCTCGGCCTACAAAACGGCCTGTCGGAGCCACAGCTTGCAGCATACATTGCTGGCATCGACCGTTGGGCACAACTGCATCCCGTTTTGCGTTCGTGTTTTCAGCCCAAAGTAGGGAAGCAGTGTCATGGAGTGAAGCCACACATACAGTGCACCCCTACATCTTGTAACAGTCGATTACCGGCATAGCAGGATGATCATGCCACATGCTGTCACCGTAGGGGGGGTGGAGCTAGATGCCAGATCGTGAGCTGACTTGTATGCGTTACTAGGACGTGAATGGACGCAGATGCACACAGCTGTCAGGCGAGAAGGGTGTTGGCAGCAACAAGCCAGCGTCCCGCGTATTCTCCTGGAAACGTCTGCGCATGCTTCTTTAATATAAGGCAGTACGCTCGGAGAGGATTATAGTAGCTAGCCTCGACCGCCAATACAGCCTTATCGTATGCCACTGCCATGTGAGTAGTGTCTCCGTCTTGGAGAGACATACTCGTATCTTATATGGCTGTGGGTTCAGGTAGGCCCAGAGTCGAGCGGCGCAATGTCCTGGCTTTATCATTAGTCCGCCAAGTGCCTTGAGTCGCGATACCCGCCGACGGCGTTTTGTCTGTGGGTGTGGTGCGTTCTGGGCGTCACGTGCCAGGGACGTCTAGAATAGCGGATCGTTTTAGGGGGGATACAAGAGGACGATGTTGAGAAAGTGTGCGCGCCGAGAAGCAATGCAAGCGTTCCACTCTTGTGTCCGATGGAGGAGCCAGATAATGTCGTCATGTGACTGGTGCCAGAAGCCACTGACCATATATCACGACTGGCGAAGCAATCCAATGCCTTCGCTGGATATGCTCGACGGTGGCTAGTTGGATCTGAGCAGACGAGGCACGTCGCACGTTGCCGTATTCGCTGCTGAGCAAGAATGAAATATCGCTGACAACCCAGGCTGTTTCCTCTCGCACCGTGAGTTCCTCGGCGTTTCAAGCACAATGCGTTGTGGCGAGTAGCGGTGGCAACATGCAGCACACACATGGCAGTGTGGGGCGCATGGAGCAACTGGTATGACTGCCTTCGTCAGTGAACGGGGTCACTCAAGGGTGGCGGCAACGCTCTTGAAGAGTTGGGCGACTCTCCGGGCGTCGTAACACGTGGGTCCGGTCGCTGCTGAGGGCACTGTCGATGCGTGTGGGCCTGGGTTCGGCGGCCACGCCACAATGCGGCATAGACTGATGATGGTTGTATTCCATGACCAGGCAGAGACAGTAGGATCCATGGGTTCCGCAGTGTCTGGAGCCTGTGTTGCGTGGGTTGGCTAGCCATGTCTGTTGCGGTCCCCCGACATAAACATACATTCTTGTTTCAAGTTATGAGAGGTGCCGGGGGGGGGGGGGTGTCGGAGGAAGGGGCATTCATTGCTCATGTGCTTGTGGCAGTGGCTTCGGCGTGTGCGGGAGAGATCGTGAAGTACTAGTTCACCTTTGGGGAAATGCCGAGACGCCCACTTTTGTTGCCCCCACTTGTGGATGTCGTGCTGGGATTGGAGTGGACACAGATGCTCTCAGCTCTAGAGGCAGACGTGTGTCGGCGGCAGCACAACACTGCCCCACGTATTTTTCCCGCGAATGCTCTCGCATGCTTCTGCGCGCGTAGGCGGTACGTTGTGACGGGGTACACGGATACGACCGTCGCCAGTACAGAAGTCGGATATGGCTCGGCGCCGGAGTGGAGGTTAAAACGTGACTATCGTTGCGTCTGGCTGTTGCAAATGAAAAGCAGATGATGCGGCTGCAGCTGGAAGGTCAACGTGAGACCCTCGGCCACGCGTTTGATTTGGGTGTCAGGCCCGAATCGTCTCGGTGCACGTAACACTGCATCGCGGTAGACTTCCTGGTTTGTTACGGACTTCCGTGTGGTTGTTGAATCTCGGGCGTGCCTCCTCGGCATTGTGTGCTGGGCCGGCAGGTGGGCCGAGGCGGGAGATGGAGCTGAGTGTTTACGAGTCTTGCGACCGTTGCACCTGGCTGTCGTCAATGACACTGGGACGCGTGCCGCCTGCATCGCCGCATTGGAGTTTGTGTTTGTGTCCCGTATCGCCCGAGTGCCTTGTGGATGAGCATGTGTCCGCCGGCATCGCCATTGGGTGCGGTCGTATTCGCATGGAACGTTCAACGAGGCAATGCCCTGGGGGTGTCGCTCATCACGATACCCCCCGAGGGCGTTTCGTCTGTGGATGTGGGTGGGGGCGCCCTTCTCGAGGTAGAGACGTTCGTGGGGATTTTCGCGTGGTTGATAATTCAAGCAGGTGTTGCAAACGTGTGGTCATGGGAACGTGGGGACAGTGGACGGGTTACACGCGACTTTGCCACGGGCGACCTACGTGCTGTCGTGAGTCCGGTACATGCACAGCGCACTGCTCATTTCCCCCACCCACGCGTAGAAAGAGAATTGGGCGAATGGGCTTGACCAAGCATGGCGGATTTTCGCCGGTCGCCAGAAGAAAGTACGGAACCGTCGCAGGACCGGAGTGGGTGCCGACCAGAGGGGTGAAAGAACGTTACAGAGACGTAGCGTTGTGGTTTCGGCAAGCCATGGGGGAGGCACGAGACACATGAAGTCAGCCATGTCAACGATGGCGCCTGGTGACTACTTCGACCAATCGAGAGGGAGTTAGCCTCGTGTCGTCGCGTTCGCCGCAGAGCGGGGATGAAAGGCGGCTGATGACAACGCTGTGTCTCCCCGTAGCTGTTTGTGTTATTCGGTTGTACGAACACGCTTCTTTTTGTGGGGGTTGGAAGCAGTATCACGCATGCGGCCAACTGAGACACATGGAGCAACAGGTGTGGCAGTGTTCAACAGGCAACAGCTTGACTCGCAGCCGGCGGCAACACCTCTGATGAGATCGCCGATCTCCCGGGTCTCGTGACAGGTGGGTCGACTGGCCGCCACCAACGCCAGTGCCGCCGCGCGTCGTACGGCACTGACGTGTACGTCACAGTACGTGTTTGACCGTTGGTGCCGGACCACGATAACCAGGAAGAGGAGGTAGGAGCCGCGATCCGCACATTAGCAGTAGGCGCCTATAGGGTGGGTGGCTCTGTCCGCTTGGCGGGGGGGGGGTTTAGGGCAGTCCCTTGTGACGCCGGCTTGGGAGCTTTCGGGGAGGTTGCGGGCAGCTGTGAATCTTTTGGACGAAGCGTGGACGAGTTAGGGGGTGTGGTGATTCCAGTGGAGGCGGAAGATACCGCCCCTCCAGGGCCCGTTGGCGCAGCCGACTCGATAGCTACTATAGTGGCGGAAGGATGATGGGAAACGACGGCGTCGCGCAGCGGAGGCAGTTCCTTGGCTGAGGTTGTACCTCAAGCCACACTTTTGGAGTCACGCTTTTGTGGAGCGCGGTTTTGACCGTCGGACGGAGCATACGCAGAGCAGGAGTGCAGCAGGCGCGGACGTCGCGCGCCATTGCGCCTTGGTCCTACCGCAGCATTTTTCATGCCTGAATTGCCTTGATTTTTTGGCGACTGGCCAGGATGGGGAGTGCCATACCAGAATGGTGATGTCGTCTGCTGGTGTCCCACACGCCGTAGTGCTGGACGAAGGGCTGCATGCGTCGGTGGAGGGGCATCTGCATCCACGAGGCAGGTGACCGACGAAGACGGGTTCGGCTTAAGGAACTACCTGCCCGATCCTCCTCCCCGCTTCCGTCGGCCCGCTGCGGTGATGTGGACCGTTGGAGTTGCCTGCCTTCCCTTGTGGCGCTTCTCCAGCAATTTCCAGTAGGAACGCTGCGGCCTGGAAGAGCCTCGGCGTGACGCGCACCGTCTCTTGTCCGTGTATTGGTAGCGTCGTGGCGCCGGAGCATCAGGTCTCCGAACCTCCACGAACGGCAGCGACAAAGGGAACACTCTCGAGCAGCGGCTGTCGATGGTGCGTAGATTGTCAGGTGGTGTCCGAGCGCGTGTGGCGGCATGAGGGTAGGCCGCATAGGGGATGCGGGGAGCCACTGATCCAAATGTCCTCCGCGCACGGTGTGTCCCATGCTTCTGCACAGAAGGCCGTACGCTGCGACGCTTGCTGGCGGACCTCTGCCACCACTTCTGCCCTAGCATACGACGGTTGCCTGCGGGTGGTTTTGGTGTTGAGACTGAGAAACAGCAGATGCGTGTCATGATAATCGTATGGGCGGGCGACGTTCTGTCATGGGCCGGGAGGAAGCGGGCGGGGCTGCGCCCATCTCTCACCACGACGAACACGGCCGAGTCGCCTGTGATAACTCGACTAATTATGTCACGGATTTGTGGATTTGCCGAGACGCTGGGAGCCAGAACTGCTGGACCGGAGACGGTGGGAACCGCAGACGGTGGAGACCGGAGTCGTTGAGGAGGGGTTCTGTGAATTTCCATTTTGGTCCCGGCAGGTGGGGAAGGAGACGAGAAGCAAACAGGTCTATGGCAGCCATGCTAGTTGCGTGCTCCTCTGACTGGAACAGACGCGTATTCCTTCGTATCTGATATTTGGCGTTCACCTGCATCCAACGAGTTATGGTTCGCGCCAGTGATGCCCATCCTCATAGCGTCTGTCACTCGGCTTCGCACACACAATGCGACGTGATGCTACCGGTCCCAACAACCCATCCATGGGGAATCCGGATGGGGGGTCAACGCGGGTTGCGGCTGATATATATTAGGTGACTGAGGCAAGCGTGGGCGTCGGTGACGCCTGTGAAGACGCCGTCTACACCATGTGCCTCCTAACATGTCGGTCCACTCGTTGCTGTTGATGTTTGAGAGATTGGATGCATATCGACCGGGGATCGCAGAAGCATTATCGACCTGACTGTACTGTGTCCGCTCTTTGTTTGTAACCAGGACGAGGCTGTAGGGTCCTTGGGTCGTGCAGTGCTTGTGAGCAGCTGTAGTGTACGAGGTCTGCGGGATCTCGTGTGGCTCCAGTCGATAATCATCGGTTCTTGCCGCAGACTGATGTCGACTACAGCTGTAGCAGCGACCAGAGTGGTGGCGTCGTGGTTGTGGGGAGGGCGGCTTTGTCCGTCAGCTGGCAGATACTCAGCGGGATCGTGCTGGCTGGGCGCTGGTGAAGCGCGTCAGCGCGACTTGGTCCTACCACACCACTTCCCATTCCTGAATGTTTTGCCTTGATTTTTTGACGACTGGCCAGGATGGGGAGTGCCGTACCAGAATGGTGATGTCGTCTGCTGGCGTCCCACACACCGTCGTGCTGGACGAAGGGCTGCATGCGTCGGTGGAGGAGTATCTGCATCCGCGAGGCAGGTGACCGACGAAGACGGGTTCGGCTTAAGGAACTACCTGCCTGGTCCGCCTCGCTCCTGTCGGCATGCTGCGGTGATGTGGACCGGTGAAATTGCCGACCTTTCCCTGTGGTGGTTCTCCAGCAATTTCCAGTAGGAACGCTGCGGCCTGGAAGAGCCTCGGCGTGACGCGCACCGTCTCCTGTCCGTGGTAGCGTGGGCGTGGTGGCGCCGCAGCGTGATATCCCGGAACGCATAGGGGCGGAAGCAACAGAGCGCAAACTCTCGACCAGCGGCTCTAGAACGTGCGTAGGCTGTCAGGTGGTGTCCGAGCGCGTGTGGCGGCATGGGGGCAGGCCGAATAGGGGATGCGGGGAGCCACTCATCCAAGTGTTCTCCGCGCACGGTGTGTCCCATGGTTCTGCACTGAAGGCCGTACGCTGCGACGCCTACTGGCGGACCTCTGCCACCACTTCTGCTCTAGCATACGACGGTTGCCTGCGGGTGGTTTTGGTGTGGAGCCTGAGAAGCAGTAGATGCGTGTCAGGATAATTGTATGGACGGCGACGTTCTGTCATGGGCCGGGAGGAAGCGGGCGGGGCTGCGCCCATCTCTCACCACGACGAACACGGCCGAGTCGCCTGTGATAACTCGACTAATTATGTCACGGATTTGTGGATTTGCCGAGACGCTGGGAGCCAGAACTGCTGGACCGGAGACGGTGGGAACCGCAGACGGTGGAGACCGGAGTCGTTGAGGAGGGGTTCTGTGAATTTCCATTTTGGTCCCGGCAGGTGGGGAAGGAGACGAGAAGCATACACGTCTATGGCAGCCATGCTAGTTGCGTGCTCCTCTGACTGGAACAGACGCGTATTCCTTCTTATCTGATATTTGGCGTTCACCTGCATCCAACCAGTTATGGTTCGCGCCAGTGATGCCCATCCTCATAGCGTCTGTCACTCGGCTTCGCACACACAATGCGACGTGATGCTACCGGTCCCAACAACCCATCCATGGGGAATGCGGATGGGGGGTCAACGCGGGTTGCGGCTGATATATATTAGGTGACTGAGGCAAGCGTGGGCGTCGGTGACGCTTGTGAAGACGCCGTCTACACCACGTGTCTCCTAACATGTCGGTCCACTCGTTGCTGTTGATGTTTGAGAGATTGGATGCATATCGACCTGGGATCGCAGAAGCGTTATAGACCCGACTGTGCTGTGTCCGCTCTTTGTTCGTAACCAGGACGAGGACGTAGGGTCCGTGGGTCGTGCAGTGCTTGTGAGCAGCTGTAGTGTACGAGGTCTGCGGGATCTCGTGTGGCTCCTCTCGATAATCATCGGTTCTTGCCGCAGACTGATGTCGACTACAGCTGCAGCAGCGACCAGAGTGGTGGCGTCGTGGTTGTGGGGAGGGCGGCTTTGTCCGTCAGCTGGCAGATACTCAGCGGGATCGTGCTGGCTGGGCGCTGGTGAAGCGCGTCAGCGCGACTTGGTCCTACCACACCACTTCCCATTCCTGAATGTTTTGCCTTGATTTTTTGACGACTGGCCAGGATGGGGAGTGCCGTACCAGAATGGTGATGTCGTCTGCTGGCGTCCCACACACCGTCGTGCTGGACGAAGGGCTGCATGCGTCGGTGGAGGAGTATCTGCATCCGCGAGGCAGGTGACCGACGAAGACGGGTTCGGCTTAAGGAACTACCTGCCTGGTCCGCCTCGCTCCTGTCGGCATGCTGCGGTGATGTGGACCGGTGAAATTGCCGACCTTTCCCTGTGGTGGTTCTCCAGCAATTTCCAGTAGGAACGCTGCGGCCTGGAAGAGCCTCGGCGTGACGCGCACCGTCTCCTGTCCGTGGTAGCGTGGGCGTGGTGGCGCCGCAGCGTGATATCCCGGAACGCATAGGGGCGGAAGCAACAGAGCGCAAACTCTCGACCAGCGGCTCTAGAACGTGCGTAGGCTGTCAGGTGGTGTCCGAGCGCGTGTGGCGGCATGGGGGCAGGCCGAATAGGGGTTGCGGGGAGCCACTCATCCAAGTGTTCTCCGCGCACGGTGTGTCCCATGCTTCTGCACTGAAGGCCGTACGCTGCGACGCCTACTGGCGGACCTCTGCCACCACTTCTGCTCTAGCATACGACGGTTGCCTGCGGGTGGTCTTGGTGTGGAGCCTGAGAAGCAGTAGATGCGTGTCAGGATAATTGTATGGACGGCGACGTTCTGTCATGGGCCGGGAGGAAGCGGGCGGGGCTGCGCCCATCTCTCACCACGACGAACACGGCCGAGTCGCCTGTGATAACTCGACTAATTATGTCACGGATTTGTGGATTTGCCGAGACGCTGGGAGCCAGAACTGCTGGACCGGAGACGGTGGGAACCGCAGACGGTGGAGACCGGAGACGGTGGAGACCGGAGTCGTTGAGGAGGGGTTCTGTGAATTTCCATTTTGGTCCCGGCAGGTGGCGAAGGAGACGAGAAGCAAACAGGTCTACGGCAGCCATGCTAGTTGCGTGCTCCTCTGACTGGAACAGACGCGTTTTCACTCGTATCTGATATTTGGCGTTCACCTGCATCCAACCAGTTATGGTTCGCGCCAGTGATGCCCATCCTAATTGCGTCTGTCACTCGGCTTCGCACACACAATGCGACGTGATGCTACCGGTCCCAACAACCCATCCATGGGGAATCCGGATGGGGGGTCAACGCGGGTTGCGGCTGATATATATTAGGTGACTGAGGCAAGCGTGGGCGTCGGTGACGCCTGTGAAGACGCCGTCTACACCATGTGCCTCCTAACATGTCGGTCCACTCGTTGCTGTTGATGTTTGAGAGATTGGATGCATATCGACCGGGGATCGCAGAAGCATTATCGACCTGACTGTACTGTGTCCGCTCTACGTTCGTAACCAGGACGAGGCTGTAGGGGCCTTGGGTCGTGCAGTGCTTGTGGGCCGCTGTAGTGTACGAGGTCTGCGGGGTCTCGTGTGGCTCCTCACAAAAATCATAAACTCTTGCTGGAGCGTGATCGCGGCTACAGCTGTAGCAGCGACCAGAGTGGTGGCGTCGTGGTTGTGGGGAGGGCGGCTTTGTCCGTCAGCTGGCAGATACTCAGCGGGATCGTGGTGGCTGGGCGCTGGTGAAGCGCGTCAGCGCAACTTCGTCCTACCACACCACTTCCCATTCCTGAATGTTTTGCCTTGATTTTTTGACGACTGGCCAGGATGGGGAGTGCCGTACCAGAATGGTGATGTCGTCTGCTGGCGTCCCACACACCGTCGTGCTGGACGAAGGGCTGCATGCGTCGGTGGAGGGGCATCTGCATCCACGAGGCAGGTGACCGACGAAGACGGGTTCGGCTTAAGGAACTACCTGCCCGATCCTCCTCCCCGCTTCCGTCGGCACGCTGCGGTGATGTGGACCGTTGGAGTTGCCTGCCTTCCCTTGTGGCGCTTCTCCAGCAATTTCCAGTAGGAACGCTGCGGCCTGGAAGAGCCTCGGCGTGACGCGCACCGTCTCCTGTCCGTGGTAGCGTGGGCGTGGTGGCGCCGCAGCGTGATATCCCGGAACGCATAGGGGCGGAAGCAACAGAGCGCAAACTCTCGACCAGCGGCTCTAGAACGTGCGTAGGCTGTCAGGTGGTGTCCGAGCGCGTGTGGCGGCATGGGGGCAGGCCGAATAGGGGTTGCGGGGAGCCACTCATCCAAGTGTTCTCCGCGCACGGTGTGTCCCATGGTTCTGCACTGAAGGCCGTACGCTGCGACGCCTACTGGCGGACCTCTGCCACCACTTCTGCTCTAGCATACGACGGTTGCCTGCGGGTGGTCTTGGTGTGGAGCCTGAGAAGCAGTAGATGCGTGTCAGGATAATTGTATGGACGGCGACGTTCTGTCATGGGCCGGGAGGAAGCGGGCGGGGCTGCGCCCATCTCTCACCACGACGAACACGGCCGAGTCGCCTGTGATAACTCGACTAATTATGTCACGGATTTGTGGATTTGCCGAGACGCTGGGAGCCAGAACTGCTGGACCGGAGACGGTGGGAACCGCAGACGGTGGAGACCGGAGACGGTGGAGACCGGAGTCGTTGAGGAGGGGTTCTGTGAATTTCCATTTTGGTCCCGGCAGGTGGCGAAGGAGACGAGAAGCAAACAGGTCTACGGCAGCCATGCTAGTTGCGTGCTCCTCTGACTGGAACAGACGCGTTTTCACTCGTATCTGATATTTGGCGTTCACCTGCATCCAACCAGTTATGGTTCGCGCCAGTGATGCCCATCCTAATTGCGTCTGTCACTCGGCTTCGCACACACAATGCGACGTGATGCTACCGGTCCCAACAACCCATCCATGGGGAATGCGGATGGGGGGTCAACGCGGGTTGCGGCTGATATATATTAGGTGACTGAGGCAAGCGTGGGCGTCGGTGACGCTTGTGAAGACGCCGTCTACACCATGTGCCTCCTAACATGTCGGTCCACTCGTTGCTGTTGATGTTTGAGAGATTGGATGCATATCGACCTGGGATCGCAGAAGCATTATCGACCCGACTGTACTGTGTCCGCTCTACGTTCGTAACCAGGACGAGGCTGTAGGGGCCTTGGGTCGTGCAGTGCTTGTGGGCCGCTGTAGTGTACGAGGTCTGCGGGGTCTCGTGTGGCTCCTCACAAAAATCATAAACTCTTGCTGGAGCGTGATCGCGGCTACAGCTGTAGCAGCGACCAGAGTGGTGGCGTCGTGGTTGTGGGGAGGGCGGCTTTGTCCGTCAGCTGGCAGATACTCAGCGGGATCGTGGTGGCTGGGCGCTGGTGAAGCGCGTCAGCGCAACTTCGTCCTACCACACCACTTCCCATTCCTGAATGTTTTGCCTTGATTTTTTGACGACTGGCCAGGATGGGGAGTGCCGTACCAGAATGGTGATGTCGTCTGCTGGCGTCCCACACACCGTCGTGCTGGACGAAGGGCTGCATGCGTCGGTGGAGGGGCATCTGCATCCACGAGGCAGGTGACCGACGAAGACGGGTTCGGCTTAAGGAACTACCTGCCCGATCCTCCTCCCCGCTTCCGTCGGCACGCTGCGGTGATGTGGACCGTTGGAGTTGCCTGCCTTCCCTTGTGGCGCTTCTCCAGCAATTTCCAGTAGGAACGCTGCGGCCTGGAAGAGCCTCGGCGTGACGCGCACCGTCTCTTGTCCGTGTATTGGTAGCGTCGTGGCGCCGGAGCATCAGGTCGCCGAACCTCCACGAACGGCAGCGACAAAGGGAACACTCTCGAGCAGCGGCTGTTGAAGGTGCGTAGACTGCCAGGCGGTGTACGAGGGCGTGTCGCGGCATGGGGGCAGGCCGAATAGGGGATGGGGGAGCCACTGATCCAAGTGTTCTCCGCGCACGGTGTGTCCCATGCTTCTGCACTGAAGGCCGTACGCTGCGACGCCTACTGGCGGACCTCTGCCACCACTTCTGCTCTAGCATACGACGGTTGCCTGCGGGTGGTTTTGGTGTTGAGACTGAGAAGCAGTAGATGCGTCTCATGATAATTGTATGGGCGGGCGACGTTCGGTCATGAATCGGGAGGAGGCGGGCGGGGCCGTGGCCTCTCTCACCACGAGGAAGACTATCTAGTAGCGTGTGATAACTCGGCTAGTCACGTCGCGGATTTGTATATCTGCTTAGACGCTGAGAGCCAGCTCTGGCGACCGGAGACCGTGGAAACCGGAGACGGTGGAGACCGGAGTTGTTGAGGAGGGGTTCTGTGAATTTCCGTTTTGATCCCGGCAGGTGGGGAAGGAGACGAGAAGCATACACGTCTATGGCAGCCATGCTAGTTGCGTGCTCCTCTGACTGGAGCGGACGCGTATTCCTTCGTATCTGATATTTGGCGTTTACCTGCATCCAACCAATTATGGTTCGCGCCAGTGATGCCCATCCTCATAGCGTCTGTTACTCGGCTTCGCACACACAATGCGACGTGATGCTACCGGTCCCAACAACCCATCCATGGGGAATGCGCATGGGGGGTCAACGCGCGTTGCGGCTCATATATGTTAGGTGACTGAGACAAGTCTGGGCGTCGGTGACGCTTGTGAAGACGCCGTCTACACCACGTGTCTCCTAACATGTCGGTCCACTCGCTGCTGTTGATGTTTGAGAGACTGAATGCATATCGACCTGGGATCGCAGAAGCGTTATCGACCCGACTGTACTGTGTCCGCTCTTTGTTCGTAACCAGGACGAGGCTGTAGGGTCCTTGGGTCGTGCATTGCTTATGGGCCGCTGTAGTGTACGAGATCTGCGGGGTCTCGTGTGGCTCCTCTCGATAATCATCGGTTCTTGCCGCAGACTGATGTCGACTACAGCTGCAGCAGCGACCAGCGTGGTGGCGTTGTGTTGGTTGTGGGGAGCGCTGCTTTGTCCGTCAGCTGGCAGATACTCAGCGGGATCGTGCTGGCTGGGCGCTGGGGACGCGCGTCAGCGCGACTTGGACCTACCACACCACTTCCCATTCCTGAATGTTTTGCCTTGATTTTTTGGCGACTGGCCAGGATGGGGAGTGCCGTACCAGAATGCTGATGTCGTCTGCTGCCGTCCCACACACCGTCGTGCTAGACGAAAGGCTGCATGCGTCGGTGGAGGGGCATCTGCATCCACGAGGCAGGTGACCGACGAAGACGGGTTCGGCTTAAGGAACTACCTGCCCGATCCTCCTCCCCGCTTCCGTCGGCACGCTGCGGTGATGTGGACCGTTGGAGTTGCCTGCCTTCCCTTGTGGCGCTTCTCCAGCAATTTCCAGTAGGAACGCTGCGGCCTGAAAGAGCCTCGGCGTGACGCGCACCGTCTCTTGCCCATGTATTGGTAGCGTCGTGGCGCCGGAGCGTCAGGTCTCCGAACCGCCACGGACGGCAGCGACAAATGGAACACTTTCGAGCAGCGGCTGTAGATGGTGCGTAGACTGCCAGGTGGTGTCCGAGCGCGTGTGGCGTCATGGGGGCAGGCCGAATAGGGGATGGGGGAGCCACTGATCCAAGTGTTCTCCGCGCACGGTGTGTCCCATGGTTCTGCACTGAAGGCCGCACGCTGCGACGCCTACTGGCGGACTTCTGCCACCACTTCTGCTCTAGCATACGACGGTTTCTTGCGGGTGGTTTTGGTGTGGAGAGTGAGAAGCAGTAGATGCGTGTCAGGATAATTGTATGGGCGGGCGACGTTCTGTCATGAATCGGGAGGAGGCGGGCGGGGCCGCGCCCATCTCGTACCACAACGAACACGTCGAGTCGCCTGTGATACCTCGGCAAGTTATGTCACGGATCTGTGTTTTTGCCGAGACACTGAGAGCCCGAATTGCTGGACCGGAGACGGTGGGAACCGCAGACGGTGGAGACCGGAGTTGTTAAGGAGGGGTTCTGTGAATTTCCATTCTGGTCCCGGCCGGTGGGGAAGGAGACGAGAAGCAAACAGGTCTACGGCAGCCATGCTAGTTGCGTGCTCCTCTGACTGGAACAGACGCGTTTTCACTCGTATCTGGTAGTTGGCGTTCACCTGCATCCAACCAGTTATGGTTCGCGCCAGTGATGCCCATCCTAATTGCGTCTGTCACTCGGCTTCGCACACACAATGCGACGTGATGCTACCGGTCCCAACAACCCATCCATGGGGAATGCGGATGGGGGGTCAACGCGGGTTGCGGCTGATATATATTAGGTGACTGAGGCAAGCGTGGGCGTCGGTGACGCTTGTGAAGACGCCGTCTACACCACGTGTCTCCTAACATGTCGGTCCACTCGCTGCTGTTGATGTTGACGAGAGATTGGATGCATATCGACCTGGGATCGCAGAAGCGTTATCGACCCGACTGTGCTGTGTCCGCTCTTTGTTTGTAACCAGGACGAGGCTGTAGGGTCCTTGGGTCGTGCACTGCTTATGGGCCGCTGTAGTGTACGAGATCTGCGGGGTCTCGTGTGGCTCCTCTCGATAATCATCGGTTCTTGCCGCAGACTGATGTCGACTACAGCTGCAGCAGCGACCAGCGTGGTGGCGTTGTGTTGGTTGTGGGGAGCGCTGCTTTGTCCGTCAGCTGGCAGATACTCAGCGGGATCGTGCTGGCTGGGCGCTGGGGACGCGCGTCAGCGCGACTTGGACCTACCACACCACTTCCCATTCCTGAATGTTTTGCCTTGATTTTTTGACGACTGGCCAGGACGGGGAGTGCCGTACCAGAATGCTGATGTCGTCTGCTGGCGCCCCACACGCCGTAGTGCTGGACGAAGGGCTGCATGCGTCGGTGGAGGGGCATCTGCATCCACGAGGCAGGTGACCGACGAAGACGGGTTCGGCTTCAGGAACTACCTGCCCGATCCTCCTCCCGGCTTCCGTCGGCATGCTGCGGTGATGTGGACCGTTGGAGTTGCCTGCCTTCCCTTGTGGCGCTTCTCCAGCAATTTCCAGTAGGAACGCTGCGGCCTGAAAGAGCCTCGGCGTGACGCGCACCGTCTCTTGTCCGTGTATTGGTAGCGTCGTGGCGCCGGAGCGTCAGGTCGCCGAACCTCCACGAACGGCAGCGACAAATGGAACACTTTCGAGCAGCGGCTGTCGATGGTGCGTAGACTGCTAGGCGGTGTACGAGGGCGTGTGGCCGCATGAGGGCAGGCCGAATAGGGGATGGGGGAGCCACTGATCCAAGTGTCCTCCGCGCAAGTTGTGTCCCATGCTTCTGCACAGAAGGCCGTACGCTGCGACGCCTACTGGCAGACGTCTGCCACCAACCACTTCGGCTCTAGCATACGACGGTTTCTTGCGGGTGGTTTTGGTGTGGAGAGTGAGAAGCAGTAGATGCGTGTCAGGATAATTGTATGGGCGGGCGACGTTCTGTCATGAGCCGGGAGGAGGCGGGCGGGGCCGCGCCCATCTCTCACCAGGACGAAAACGGCCGAGTCGCCTGTGATACCTCGGCCAGTTATGTCACGGATTTGAGCCCGAACGGTGGAGACGCGAGACGGTGGGAACCGCAGACGGTGGAGACCGGAGTCGTTGAGGAGGGGTTCTGTGAATTTCCATTCTGGTCCCGGCCGGTGGAGAAGGAGACGAGAGGCATACACGTCTATGGCAGCCATGCTAGTTGCGTGCTCCTCTGACTGGAACAGACGCGTATTCCCTCGTATCTGATATTTGGCGTTTACCTGCATCCAACCAGTTATGGTTCGCGCCAGTGATGCCCATCCTCATAGCGTCTGTCACTCGGCTGCGCACACACAATGCGACGTGATGCTGCCGGTCCCAACAACCCATCCATGGGGAATGCGGATGGGGGGTCAACGCGGGTTGTGGCTGATATATATTAGGTGACTCAGGCACGCGTGGGCGTCAGTGACGCTTGTGAAGACGCCGTCTACACCACGTGTTTCCTAACATGTCGGTCCACTCGCTGCTGATGACGTTTGAGAGATTGGATGCGTATCCACCGGGGATCGCAGAAGCATTATCGACCCGACTCTGCTGTGTCCGCTCCTTGTTTGTAACCAGGACGAGGACGTAGGATCCGTGGGTCGTGCAGTGCTTGTCGGCCGCTGTAGTGTACGAGGTCTGCGGGGTCTCGTGTGGCTCCTCACAATAATCATAAACTCTTGCTGGAGCGTGATCGCGGCTACAGCTGCAGCAGCGACCAGCGTGGTGGCGTTGTGTTGGTTGTGGGGAGCGCTGCTTTGTCCGTCAGCTGGCAGATACTCAGCGGGATCGTGGTGGCTGGGCGCTGGGGACGCGCGTCAGCGCGACTTGGTCCTACCACACCACTTCCCATTCCTGAATGTTTTGCCTTGATTTTTTGGCGACTGGCCAGGATGGGGAGTGCCGTACCAGAATGCTGATGTCGTCTGCTGGTGTCCCACACGCCGTCGTGCTGGACGAAAGGCTGCATGCGTCGGTGGAGGGGCATCTGCATCCACGAGGCAGGTGACCGACGAAGACGGGTTCGACTTAAGGAACTACCTGCCCGATCCTCCTCCCCGCTTCCGTCGGCACGCTGCGGTGATGTGGACCGTTGGAGTTGCCTGCCTTCCCTTGTGGCGCTTCTCCAGCAATTGCCAGTAGGAACGCTGCGGCCTGAAAGAGCCTCGGCGTGACGCGCACCGTCTCTTGTCCGTGGTAGCGTGGGCGTGGTGGCGCCGCAGCGTGATATCCTGGAACGCATAGGGGCGGAAGCAACAAATGGCAAACTCTCGAGCAGCGGCTGTAGACGGTGCGTAGACTGCCAGGCGGTGTACGAGGGCGTGTGGCCGCATGAGGGCAGGCCGAATAGGGGATGCGGGGAGCCACTGATCCAAGTGTTCTCCGCGCAAGTTGTGTCCCATGCTTCTGCACAGAAGGCCGTACGCTGCGACGCCTACTGGCAGACTTCTGCCACCAACCACTTCGGCTCTAGCATACGACGGTTTCTTGCGGGTGGTTTTGGTGTGGAGAGTGAGAAGCAGTAGATGCGTGTCAGGATAATTGTATGGGCGGGCGACGTTCTGTCATGAATCGGGAGGAGGCGGGCGGGGCCGTGCCCTCTCTCACCACGAGGAAGACTACTTAGTAGCGTGTGATACGTCGGCTAGTTGTGTCACGGATTTGTGTTTTTGACGAGACTCTGAGAGTCCGAACTGCTGGACCGGAGACGATGGGAACCGGAGATGGTGGAGACCGGAGTCGTTGGGGAGGGGTTCTGTGAATTTCCATTTTGCTTCCGGCCGGTGGGGGAAGGAGACGAGAAGCATACACGTCTATGGCAGCCATGCTAGTTGCGTGCTCCTCTGACTGGAACAGACGCGTATTCCTTCGTATCTGATATTTGGCGTTCACCTGCATCCAACGAGTTATGGTTCGCGCCAGTGATGCCCATCCTCATAGCGTCTGTCACTCGGCTTCGCACACACAATGCGACGTGATGCTACCGGTCCCAACAACCCATCCATGGGGAATGCGGATGGGGGGTCAACGCGGGTTGCGGCTGATATATATTAGGTGACTGAGGCAAGCGTGGGCGTCGGTGACGCTTGTGAAGACGCCGTCTACACCACGTGTCTCCTAACATGTCGGTCCACTCGCTGCTGTTGATGTTTGAGAGACTGAATGCATATCGACCTGGGATCGCAGAAGCGTTGTAGACCCGACTGTGCTGTGTCCGCTCTTTGTTTGTAACCAGGGCGAGACTGTAGGGGCCGTGGGTCGTGCATTGCTTGTCGGCCGCTGTAGTGTACGAGATCTGCGGGGTCTCGTGTGGCTCCTCTCGATAATCATCGGTTCTTGCCGCAGACTGATGTCGACTACAGCTGCAGCAGCGACCAGCGTGGTGGCGTTGTGTTGGTTGTGGGGAGCGCGGCTTTGTCCGTCAGCTGGCAGATACTCAGCGGGATCGTGCTGGCTGGGCGCTGGGGACGCGCGTCAGCGCGACTTGGACCTACCACACCACTTCCCATTCCTGAATGTTTTGCCTTGATTTTTTGGCGACTGGCCAGGATGGGGAGTGCCATACCAAAATGGTGATGTCGTCTGCTGGTGTCCCACACGCCGTAGTGCTGGACGAAGGGCTGCATGCGTCGGTGGAGGGGCATCTGCATCCACGAGGCAGGTGACCGACGAAGACGGGTTCGGCTTAAGGAACTACCTGCCCGATCCTCCTCCCCGCTTCCGTCGGCACGCTGCGGTGATGTGGACCGTTGGGGTTGCCTGCCTTCCCTTGTGGCGCTTCTCCAGCAATTTCCAGTAGGAACGCTGCGGCCTGGAAGAGCCTCGGCGTGACGCGCACCGTCTCCTGTCCGTGGTAGCGTGGGCGTGGTGGCGCCGCAGCGTGATATCCCGGAACGCATAGGGGCGGAAGCAACAAATGGCAAACTCTCGAGCAGCGGCTGCAGACGGTGCGTAGACTGCCAGGCGGTGTACGAGGGCGTGTGGCCGCATGAGGGCAGGCCGAATAGGGGATGCGGGGAGCCACTGATCCAAGTGTTCTCCGCGCAAGTTGTGTCCCATGCTTCTGCACAGAAGGCCGTACGCTGCGACGCCTACTGGCAGACGTCTGCCACCAACCACTTCGGCTCTAGCATACGACGGTTTCTTGCGGGTGGTTTTGGTGTGGAGAGTGAGAAGCAGTAGATGCGTGTCAGGATAATTGTATGGGCGGGCGACGTTCTGTCATGAATCGGGAGGAGGCGGGCGGGGCCGTGCCCTCTCTCACCACGAGGAAGACTACTTAGTAGCGTGTGATACGTCGGCTAGTTGTGTCACGGATTTGTGTTTTTGACGAGACTCTGAGAGTCCGAACTGCTGGACCGGAGACGACGGGAACCGGAGACGATGGGAACCGCAGACGGTGGAAACCGGAGACGGTGGAGACCGGAGTCGTTGAGGAGGGGTTCTGTGAATTTCCATTTTGCTTCCGGCCGGTGGGGAAGGAGACGAGAAGCAAACAGGTCTACGGCAGCCATGCTAGTTGCTTGCTCCTCTGACTGGAACAGACGCGTATTCCTTCGTATCTGATATTTGGCGTTCACCTGCATCCAACCAGTTATGTTTCGCGCCAGTGAGGCCCATCCTCATAGCGTCTGTTACTCGGCTTCGCACACACAATGCGACGTGATGCTACCGGTCCCAACAACCCATCCATGGGGAATGCGGATGGGGAGTCAACGCGGGTTGCGGCTGATATATATTAGGTGACTGAGGCAAGCGTGGGCGTCGGTGACGCTTGTGAAGACGCCGTCTACACCACGTGTCTCCTAACATGTCGGTCCACTCGCTGCTGTTGATGTTTGAGAGACTGAATGCATATCGACCGGGGATCGTAGAAGCGTTATAGACCCGACTGTGCTGTGTCCGCTCTACGTTCGTAACCAGGACGAGGCTGTAGGGTCCTTGGGTCGTGCAGTGCTTGTCGGCCGCTGTAGTGTACGAGGTCTGCGGGGTCTCGTGTGGCTCCTCACAATAATCATAAACTCTTGCTGGAGCGTGATCGCGGCTACAGCTGCAGCAGCGACCAGCGTGGTGGCGTTGTGTTGGTTGTGGGGAGCGCTGCTTTGTCCGTCAGCTGGCAGATACTCAGCGGGATCGTGCTGGCTGGGCGCTGGGGACGCGCGTCAGCGCGACTTGGACCTACCACACCACTTCCCATTCCTGAATGTTTTGCCTTGATTTTTTGACGACTGGCCAGGATGGGGAGTGCCGTACCAAAATGGTGATGTCGTCTGCTGGCGTCCCACACACCGTCGTGCTAGACGAAGGGCTGCATGCGTCGGTGGAGGAGTATCTGCATCCGCGAGGCAGGTGACCGACGAAGACGGGTTCGGCTTAAGGAACTACCTGCCTGGTCCGCCTCGCTCCTGTCGGCACGCTGCGGTGATGTGGACCGTTGGAGTTGCCTGCCTTCCCTTGTGGCGCTTCTCCAGCAATTTCCAGTAGGAACGCTGCGGCCTGGAAGAGCCTCGGCGTGACGCGCACCGTCTCTTGTCCGTGGTAGCGTGGGTGTGGTGGCGCCGCAGCGTGATAACCCGGAACGCATAGGGGCGGAAGCAACAAATGGCAAACTCTCGAGCAGCGGCTGCAGACGGTGCGTAGACTGCCAGGCGGTGTACGAGGGCGTGTGGCCGCATGAGGGCAGGCCGAATAGGGGATGCGGGGAGCCACTGATCCAAGTGTTCTCTGCGCAAGTTGTGTCCCATGCTTCTGCACAGAAGGCCGTACGCTGCGACGCTTGCTGGCAGACCTCTGCCACCACTTCTGCTCTAGCATACGACGGTTGCCTGCGGGAGGCTTTGGTGTTGAGACTGAGAAGCAGTAGATGCGTCTCATGATAATTGTATGGGCGGGCGACGTTCTGTCATGAGCCGGGAGGAGGCGGGCGGGGCCGCGCCCATCTCGTACCACAACGAACACGGCCGAAACACATGTTGTTACTCGGCTAGTTATGTCACGGATCTGTGTTTTTGACGAGACTCTGAGAGTCCGAACTGCTGGACCGGAGACGATGGGAACCGGAGATGGTGGAGACCGGAGTCGTTGAGGAGGGGTTCTGTGAATTTCCATTTTGCTTCCGGCAGGTGGGGGAAGGAGACGAGAAGCATACACGTCTATGGCAGCCATGCTAGTTGCGTGCTCCTCTGACTGGAACAGACGCGTATTCCTTCGTATCTGATATTTGGCGTTCACCTGCATCCAACCAGTTATGTTTCGCGCCAGTGAGGCCCATCCTCATAGCGTCTGTTACTCGGCTTCGCACACACAATGCGACGTGATGCTACCGGTCCCAACAACCCATCCATGGGGAATGCGGATGGGGAGTCAACGCGGGTTGCGGCTCATATATATTAGGTAACTGAGGCACGCGTGGGCGTCGGTGACGCTTGTGAAGACGCCGTCTACACCGCGTGTCTCCTAACATGTCGGTCCACTCGCTGCTGTTGATGTTTGAGAGACTGAATGCATATCGGCCGGGGATCGCAGAAGCGTTATAGACCCGACTGTGCTGTGTCCGCTCTTTGTTCGTGACCAGGACGAGGACGTAGGGTCCGTGGGTCGTGCAGTGCTTGTCGGCCGCTGTAGTGTACGAGATCTGCGGGGTCTCGTGTGGCTCCTCTCGATAATCATCGGTTCTTGCCGCAGACTGATGTCGACTACAGCTGCAGCAGCGACCAGCGTGGTGGCGTTGTGTTGGTTGTGGGGAGCGCGGCTTTGTCCGTCAGCTGGCAGATACTCAGCGGGATCGTGCTGGCTGGGCGCTGGGGACGCGCGTCAGCGCGACTTGGTCCTACCACACCACTTCCCATTCCTGAATGTTTTGCCTTGATTTTTTGGCGACTGGCCAGGATGGGGAGTGCCGTACCAGAATGCTGATGTCGTCTGCTGCCGTCCCACACACCGTCGTGCTAGACGAAAGGCTGCATGCGTCGGTGGAGGGGCATCTGCATCCACGAGGCAGGTGACCGACGAAGACGGGTTCGGCTTCAGGAACTACCTGCCCGATCCTCCTCCCCGCTTCCGTCGGCATGCTGCGGTGATGTGGACCGTTGGAGTTGCCTGCCTTCCCTTGTGGCGCTTCTCCAGCAATTTCCAGTAGGAACGCTGCGGCCTGGAAGAGCCTCGGCGTGACGCGCACCGTCTCTTGTCCGTGGTAGCGTGGGTGTGGTGGCGCCGCAGCGTGATAACCCGGAACGCATAGGGGCGGAAGCAACAAATGGCAAACTCTCGAGCAGCGGCTGCAGACGGTGCGTAGACTGCCAGGCGGTGTACGAGGGCGTGTGGCCGCATGAGGGCAGGCCGAATAGGGGATGGGGGAGCCACTGATCCACGTGTTCTCCGCGCAAGTTGTGTCCCATGCTTCTGCACAGAAGGCCGTACGCTGCGACGCTTGCTGGCGGACCTCTGCCACCACTTCTGCCCTAGCATACGACGGTTGCCTGCGGGAGGCTTTGGTGTTGAGACTGAGAAACAGCAGATGCGTGTCATGATAATTGTATGGGCGGGCGACGTTGTCATGAGCCGGGAGGAGGCGGGCGGGGCTGCGCCCATCTCGTACCACAACGAACACGGCCGAAACACATGTTGTTACTCGGCTAGTTATGTCACGGATTTGTGTTTTTGCCGAGACACCGAGAGCCCGAATTGCTGGACCGAAGACGGTGTGGAACCGGAGACGCTGGTGAACGGAGTCGTTGAGGGGGGGTTCTGTGAATTTCCATTTTGCTTCCGGCCGGTGGGGAAGGAGACGAGAGGCATACACGTCTATGGCCGACATGCTAGTTGCTTGCTCCTCTGACCGGAACTGACGCGTTTTCACTCGTATCTGGTATTTGGCGTTTACCTGCATCCAATCAGTTATGGTTCGCGCCAGTGATGCCCATCCTCATAGCGTCTGTTACTCGGCTGCGCACACACAATGCGACGTGATGCTACCGGTCCCAACAATCCATCCATGGGGAATGCGGATGGGGAGTCAACGCGCGTTGCGGCTCATATATATTAGGTGACTGAGGCACGCGTGGGCGTCGGTGACGCTTGTGAAGACGCCGGCTACACCATGTGCCTCCTAACATGTCGGTCCACTCGCTGCTGTTGACGTTTGAGAGATTGGCTGCACATTCACCTGGAATCGCAGAAGCGTTATAGACCCGACTGTGCTGTGTCCGCTCTACGTTCGTAACCAGGACGAGGCTGTAGGGTCCTTGGGTCGTGCAGTGCTTGTCGGCCGCTGTAGTGTACGAGGTCTGCGGGGTCTCGTGTGGCTCCTCACAATAATCATAAACTCTTGCTGGAGCGTGATCGCGGCTACAGCTGCAGCAGCGACCAGAGTGTTGGCGTCGTGTTGGTTGTGGGGAGCGCGGCTTTGTCCGTCAGCTGGCAGATACTCAGCGGGATCGTGCTGGCTGGGCGCTGGGGACGCGCGTCAGCGCGACTTGGACCTACCACACCACTTCCCATTCCTGAATGTTTTGCCTTGATTTTTTGGCGACTGGCCAGGATGGGGAGTGCCATACCAAAATGGTGATGTCGTCTGCTGGCGTTCCACACGCCGTAGTGCTGGACGAAGGGCTGCATGCGTCGGTGGAGGAGTATCTGCATCCACGAGGCAGGTGACCGACGAAGACGGGTTCGGCTTCAGGAACTACCTGCCCGATCCTCCTCCCCGCTTCCGTCGGCATGCTGCGGTGATGTGGACCGTTGGAGTTGCCTGCCTTCCCTTGTGGCGCTTCTCCAGCAATTGCCAGTAGGAACGCTGCGGCCTGGAAGAGCCTCGGCGTGACGCGCACCGTCTCTTGTCCGTGTATTGGTAGCGTCGTGGCGCCGGAGCGTCAGGTCTCCGAACCTCCACGGACGGCAGCGACAAAGGGAACACTGTCGAGCAGCGGCTGTAGATGGTGCGTAGATTGTCAGGTGGTGTCCGAGCGCGTGTGGCGGCAAGGGGGCAGGCCGAATAGGGGATGCGGGGAGCCACTGATCCAAGTGTTCTCCGCGCAAGTTGTGTCCCATGCTTCTGCACAGAAGGCCGTACGCTGCGACGCTTGCTGGCGGACCTCTGCCACCACTTCTGCCCTAGCATACGACGGTTGCCTGCGGGAGGCTTTGGTGTTGAGACTGAGAAACAGCAGATGCGCGTCATGATAATTGTATGGGCGGGCGACGTTGTCATGAGCCGGGAGGAGGCGGGCGGGGCTGCGCCCATCTCGTACCACAACGAACACGGCCGAAACACATGTTGTTACTCGGCTAGTTATGTCACGGATTTGTGTTTTTGCCGAGACACCGAGAGCCCGAATTGCTGGACCGAAGACGGTGTGGAACCGGAGACGCTGGTGAACGGAGTCGTTGAGGGGGGGTTCTGTGAATTTCCATTTTGCTTCCGGCCGGTGGGGAAGGAGACGAGAGGCATACACGTCTATGGCCGACATGCTAGTTGCTTGCTCCTCTGACCGGAACTGACGCGTTTTCACTCGTATCTGGTATTTGGCGTTTACCTGCATCCAATCAGTTATGGTTCGCGCCAGTGATGCCCATCCTCATAGCGTCTGTTACTCGGCTGCGCACACACAATGCGACGTGATGCTACCGGTCCCAACAATCCATCCATGGGGAATGCGGATGGGGAGTCAACGCGCGTTGCGGCTCATATATATTAGGTGACTGAGGCACGCGTGGGCGTCGGTGACGCTTGTGAAGACGCCGGCTACACCATGTGCCTCCTAACATGTCGGTCCACTCGCTGCTGTTGACGTTTGAGAGATTGGCTGCACATTCACCTGGAATCGCAGAAGCGTTATAGACCCGACTGTGCTGTGTCCGCTCTACGTTCGTAACCAGGACGAGGCTGTAGGGTCCTTGGGTCGTGCAGTGCTTGTCGGCCGCTGTAGTGTACGAGGTCTGCGGGGTCTCGTGTGGCTCCTCACAATAATCATAAACTCTTGCTGGAGCGTGATCGCGGCTACAGCTGCAGCAGCGACCAGAGTGTTGGCGTCGTGTTGGTTGTGGGGAGCGCGGCTTTGTCCGTCAGCTGGCAGATACTCAGCGGGATCGTGCTGGCTGGGCGCTGGGGACGCGCGTCAGCGCGACTTGGTCCTACCACACCACTTCCCATTCCTGAATGTTTTGCCTTGATTTTTTGACGACTGGCCAGGATGGGGAGTGCCATACCAAAATGGTGATGTCGTCTGCTGGCGTCCCACACACCGTCGTGCTAGACGAAGGGCTGCATGCGTCGGTGGAGGGGCATCTGCATCCACGAGGCAGGTGACCGACGAAGACGGGTTCGGCTTCAGGAACTACCTGCCCGATCCTCCTTCCCGCTTCCGTCGGCATGCTGCGGTGATGTGGACCGTTGGAGTTGCCTGCCTTCCCTTGTGGCGCTTCTCCAGCAATTGCCAGTAGGCACGCTGCGGCCTGGAAGAGTCTCGGCGTGACGCGCACCGTCTCTTGTCCGTGTATTGGTAGCGTCGTGGCGCCGGAGCGTCAGGTCTCCGAACCTCCAAAGACGGCAGCGACAAAGGGAACACTGTCGAGCAGCGGCTGTAGATGGTGCGTAGATTGTCAGGTGGTGTCCGAGCGCGTGTGGCGGCAAGGGGGCAGGCCGAATAGGGGATGCGGGGAGCCACTGATCCAAGTGTTCTCTGCGCAAGTTGTGTCCCATGCTTCTGCACAGAAGGCCGTACGCTGCGACGCTTGCTGGCAGACCTCTGCCACCACTTCTGCCCTAGCATACGACGGTTGCCTGCGGGAGGCTTTGGTGTTGAGACTGAGAAGCAGCAGATGCGTGTCAACATAACCGCATGGACGGGCGACATTCTCTCATGAATCGGGTGGAGGCAGGCGGGGCTCTGCCCATCTCTCACGACGACGAAGACGATCTAGTGGCATGTGATAACTCGACTAGTCGTGTCACTGATTTGTGTTTTTGCCGAGACGCTGGGAGCCAGAACTGCTGGACCGGAGACGGTGTGGAACTGGAGAGGGTGGTGAACGGAGTCGTTGAGGAGGGGTTCTGTGAATTTCCATTTTGCTTCCGGCCGGTGGCGAAGGAGACGAGAAGCAAACAGGTCTACGGCAGCCATGCTAGTTGCGTGCTCCTCTGACTGGAACAGACGCGTTTTCATTCGTATCTGATATTTGGCGTTTACTTGCATCCAACCAGTTATGTTTCGCGCCAGTGATGCCCATCCTCATAGCGTCTGTTACTCGGCTGCGCACACACAATGCGACGTGATGCTACCGGTCCCAACAACCCATCCATGGGGAATGCGGATGGGGGGTCAACGCGGGTTGCGGCTGATATATATTAGGTGACTGAGGCACGCGTGGGCGTCGGTGACGCTTGTGAAGACGCCGTCTACACTGCGTGTCTCCTAACATGTCGGTCCACTCGTTGCTGTTGATGTTTGAGAGATTGGCTGCACATTCACCTGGAATCGCAGAAGCGTTATAGACCCGACTGTGCTGTGTCCGCTCTACGTTCGTAACCAGGACGAGGCTGTAGGGTCCTTGGGTCGTGCAGTGCTTGTGGGCCGCTGTAGTGTACGAGATCTGCGGGGTCTCGTGTGGCTCCTCACAATAATCATAAACTCTTGCTGGAGCGTGATCGCGGCTACAGCTGCAGCAGCGACCAGAGTGTTGGCGTCGTGTTGGTTGTGGGGAGCGCGGCTTTGTCCGTCAGCTGGCAGATACTCAGCGGGATCGTGCTGGCTGGGCGCTGGGGACGCGCGTCAGCGCGACTTGGTCCTACCACACCACTTCCCATTCCTGAATGTTTTGCCTTGATTTTTTGGCGACTGGCCAGGATGGGGAGTGCCATACCAAAATGGTGATGTCGTCTGCTGGCGTCCCACACACCGTCGTGCTAGACGAAGGGCTGCATGCGTCGGTGGAGGGGCATCTGCATCCACGAGGCAGGTGACCGACGAAGACGGGTTCGGCTTCAGGAACTACCTGCCCGATCCTCCTTCCCGCTTCCGTCGGCATGCTGCGGTGATGTGGACCGTTGGAGTTGCCTGCCTTCCCTTGTGGCGCTTCTCCAGCAATTGCCAGTAGGAACGCTGCGGCCTGGAAGAGCCTCGGTGTGACGCGCACCGTCTCTTGTCCGTGTATTGGTAGCGTCGTGGCGCCGGAGCGTCAGGTCTCCGAACCTCCACGGACGGCAGCGACAAAGGGAACACTGTCGAGCAGCGGCTGTAGATGGTGCGTAGATTGTCAGGTGGTGTCCGAGCGCGTGTGGCGTCATGGGGGCAGGCCGAATAGGGGATGCGGGGAGCCACTGATCCAAGTGTTCTCTGCGCAAGTTGTGTCCCATGCTTCTGCACAGAAGGCCGTACGCTGCGACGCTTGCTGGCGGACCTCTGCCACCACTTCTGCCCTAGCATACGACGGTTGCCTGCGGGAGGCTTTGGTGTTGAGACTGAGAAGCAGTAGATGCGTCTCATGATAATTGTATGGGCGGGCGACGTTCTGTCATGAGCCGGGAGGAGGCGGGCGGGGCCGCGCCCATCTCGTACCACAACGAACACGGCCGAAACACATGTTGTTACTCGGCTAGTTATGTCACGGATTTGTGTTTTTGCCGAGACACTGAGAGCCCGAATTGCTGGACCGAAGACGGTGTGGAACCGGAGACGCTGGTGAACGGAGTCGTTGAGGGGGGGTTCTGTGAATTTCCATTTTGCTTCCGGCCGGTGGGGAAGGAGGCGAGAGGCATACACGTCTATGGCCGACATGCTAGTGGCATGCTCCTCTGACCGGAACTGACGAGTTTTCACTCGTATCTGGTATTTGGCGTTTACCTGCATCCAACCAGTTATGTTTCGCGCCAGTGATGCCCATCCTCATAGCGTCTGTTACTCGGCTGCGCACACACAATGCGACGTGATGCTACCGGTCCCAACAACCCATCCATGGGGAATGCGGATGGGGAGTCAACGCGGGTTGCGGCTCATATATATTAGGTGACTGAGGCAAGCGTGGGCGTCGGTGACGCTTGTGAAGACGCCGTCTACACCACGTGCCTCCTAACATGTCGGTCCACTCGCTGCTGTTGACGTTTGAGAGATTGGCTGCACATTCACCTGGAATCGCAGAAGCGTTATAGACCCGACTGTGCTGTGTCCGCTCTACGTTCGTAACCAGGACGAGGCTGTAGGGTCCTTGGGTCGTGCAGTGCTTGTCGGCCACTGTAGTGTACGAGGTCTGCGGGGTCTCATGTGGCTCCTCACAATAATCATAAACTCTTGCTGGAGCGCGATCGCGGCTACAGCTGCAGCAGCGACCAGAGTGTTGGCGTCGTGTTGGTTGTGGGGAGCGCGGCTTTGTCCGTCAGCTGGCAGATACTCAGCGGGATCGTGCTGGCTGGGCGCTGGGGACGCGCGTCAGCGCGACTTGGTCCTACCACACCACTTACCATTCCTGAATGTTTTGCCTTGATTTTTTGGCGACTGGCCAGGATGGGGAGTGCCATACCAAAATGGTGATGTCGTCTGCTGGCGTCCCACACGCCGTAGTGCTGGACGAAGGGCTGCATGCGTCGGTGGAGGGGCATCTGCATCCACGAGGCAGGTGACCGACGAAGACGGGTTCGGCTTCAGGAACTACCTGCCCGATCCTCCTTCCCGCTTCCGTCGGCATGCTGCGGTGATGTGGACCGTTGGAGTTGCCTGCCTTCCCTTGTGGCGCTTCTCCAGCAATTGCCAGTAGGAACGCTGCGGCCTGAAAGAGCCTCGGCGTGACGCGCACCGTCTCTTGTCCGTGTATTGGTAGCGTCGTGGCGCCGGAGCGTCAGGTCTCCGAACCTCCACGGACGGCAGCGACAAAGGGAACACTGTCGAGCAGCGGCTGTAGATGGTGCGTAGATTGTCAGGTGGTGTCCGAGGGCGTGTGGCGGCAAGGGGGCAGGCCGAATAGGGGATGGGGGAGCCACTGATCCAAGTGTTCTCTGCGCAAGTTGTGTCCCATGCTTCTGCACAGAAGGCCGTACGCTGCGACGCTTGCTGGCGGACCTCTGCCACCACTTCTGCCCTAGCATACGACGGTTGCCTGCGGGTGGTTTTGGTGTTGAGACTGAGAAGCAGTAGATGCGTCTCATGATAATTGTATGGGCGGGCAAAGTTCTGTCATGAGCCGGGAGGAGGCGGGCGGGGCCGCGCCCATCTCGCACCACAACGAACACGGCCGAAACACATGTTGTTACTCGGCTAGTTATGTCACGGATTTGTGTTTTTGCCGAGACACCGACAGCCCGAATTGCTGGACCGGAGACGGTGGGAACCGCAGACGGTGGAGACCGGAGTTGTTGAGGAGGGGTTCTGTGAATTTCCATTTTGCTTCCGGCCGGTGGGGAAGGAGACGAGAAGCAAACAGGTCTACGGCAGCCATGCTAGTTGCTTGCTCCTCTGACTGGAACAGACGCGTATTCCTTCGTATCTGGTATTTGGCGTTTACCTGCATCCAACCAGTTATGTTTCGCGCCAGTGATGCCCATCCTCCTAGCGTCTGTCACTCGGCTTCGCACACACAATGCGACGTGATGCTGCCGGTCCCAACAATCCATCCATGGGGAGTGCGGATGGGGAGTCAACGCGGGTTGCGGCTCATATATATTAGGTGACTGAGGCAAGCGTGGGCGTCGGTGACGCTTGTGAAGACGCCGTCTACACCGCGTGTCTCCTAACATGTCGGTCCACTCGTTGCTGTTGATGTTTGAGAGACTGAACGCATATCGACCTGAGATCGCAGAAGCGTTATAGACCCGACTGTGCTGTGTCCGCTCTTTGTTCGTAACCAGGACGAGGCTGTAGGGTCCTTGGGTCGTGCAGTGCTTGTGGGCCGCTGTAGTGTACGAGATCTGCGGGGTCTCGTGTGGCTCCTCACAATAATCATAAACTCTTGCTGGAGCGTGATCGCGGCTACAGCTGCAGCAGCGACCAGAGTGTTGGCGTCGTGTTGGTTGTGGGGAGCGCGGCTTTGTCCGTCAGCTGGCAGATACTCAGCGGGATCGTGCTGGCTGGGCGCTGGGGACGCGCGTCAGCGCGACTTGGTCCTACCACACCACTTCCCATTCCTGAATGTTTTGCCTTGATTTTTTGGCGACTGGCCAGGATGGGGAGTGCCATACCAAAATGGTGATGTCGTCTGCTGGCGTCCCACACGCCGTAGTGCTGGACGAAGGGCTGCATGCGTCGGTGGAGGGGCATCTGCATCCACGAGGCAGGTGACCGACGAAGACGGGTTCGGCTTCAGGAACTACCTGCCCGATCCTCCTTCCCGCTTCCGTCGGCATGCTGCGGTGATGTGGACCGTTGGAGTTGCCTGCCTTCCCTTGTGGCGCTTCTCCAGCAATTGCCAGTAGGCACGCTGCGGCCTGGAAGAGCCTCGGCGTGACGCGCACCGTCTCTTGTCCGTGTATTGGTAGCGTCGTGGCGCCGGAGCGTCAGGTCTCCGAACCTCCACGGACGGCAGCGACAAAAGGAACACTGTCGAGCAGCGGCTGTAGATGGTGCGTAGATTGTCAGGTGGTGTCCGAGCGCGTGTGGCGTCATGGGGGCAGGCCGAATAGGGGATGCGGGGAGCCACTGATCCAAGTGTTCTCTGCGCAAGTTGTGTCCCATGCTTCTGCACAGAAGGCCGTACGCTGCGACGCTTGCTGGCGGACCTCTGCCACCACTTCTGCCCTAGCATACGACGGTTGCCTGCGGGAGGCTTTGGTGTTGAGACTGAGAAGCAGTAGATGCGTCTCATGATAATTGTATGGGCGGGCGACGTTCTGTCATGAGCCGGGAGGAGGCGGGCGGGGCCGCGCCCATCTCTCACCAGGACGAAAACGGCCGAGTCGCCTGTGATACCTCGGCAGGTTATGTCACGGATTTGTGTTTTTGCCGAGACGCTGGGAGCCAGAACTGCTGGACCGGAGACGGTGTGGAACTGGAGAGGGTGGTGAACGGAGTCGTTGAGGAGGGGTTCTGTGAATTTTCATTTTGCTTCCGGCCGGTGGGGAAGGAGACGAGAAGCAAACAGGACTATGGCAGCCATGCTAGTTGCTTGCTCCTCTGACTGGAACAGACGCGTATTCCTTCGTATCTGATATTTGGCTTTTACCTGCATCCAACCAGTTATGGTTCGCGCCAGTGAGGCCCATCCTCATAGCGTCTGTCACTCGGCTTCGCACACACAATGCGACGTGATGCTACCGGTCCCAACAACCCATCCATGGGGAATGCGGATGGGGAGTCAACGCGGGTTGCGGCTCATATATATTAGGTGACTGAGGCAAGCGTGGGCGTCGGTGACGCTTGTGAAGACGCCGTCTACACCGCGTGTCTCCTAACATGTCGGTCCACTCGTTGCTGTTGATGTTTGAGAGATTGAATGCATGTCCACCGGGCATCGCAGAAGCGTTATAGACGCGACTGTGCTGTGTCCGCTCTACGTTCGTAACCAGGACGAGGCTGTAGGGTCCTTGGGTCGTGCAGTGCTTGTCGGCCGCTGTAGTGTACGAGGTCTGCGGGGTCTCGTGTGGCTCCTCACAATAATCATAAACTCTTGCTGGAGCGTGATCGCGGCTACAGCTGCAGCAGCGACCAGAGTGTTGGCGTCGTGTTGGTTGTGGGGAGCGCGGCTTTGTCCGTCAGCTGGCAGATACTCAGCGGGATCGTGCTGGCTGGGCGCTGGGGACGCGCGTCAGCGCGACTTGGTCCTACCACACCACTTTCCATTCCTGAATGTTTTGCCTTGATTTTTTGGCGACTGGCCAGGATGGGGAGTGCCATACCAAAATGGTGATGTCGTCTGCTGGCGTCCCACACGCCGTAGTGCTGGACGAAGGGCTGCATGCGTCGGTGGAGGGGCATCTGCATCCACGAGGCAGGTGACCGACGAAGACGGGTTCGGCTTCAGGAACTACCTGCCCGATCCTCCTTCCCGCTTCCGTCGGCATGCTGCGGTGATGTGGACCGTTGGAGTTGCCTGCCTTCCCTTGTGGCGCTTCTCCAGCAATTGCCAGTAGGAACGCTGCGGCCTGAAAGAGCCTCGGCGTGACGCGCACCGTCTCTTGTCCGTGTATTGGTAGCGTCGTGGCGCCGGAGCGTCAGGTCTCCGAACCTCCACGGACGGCAGCGACAAAGGGAACACTGTCGAGCAGCGGCTGTAGATGGTGCGTAGATTGTCAGGTGGTGTCCGAGCGCGTGTGGCGTCATGGGGGCAGGCCGAATAGGGGATGCGGGGAGCCACTGATCCAAGTGTTCTCTGCGCAAGTTGTGTCCCATGCTTCTGCACAGAAGGCCGTACGCTGCGACGCTTGCTGGCGGACCTCTGCCACCACTTCTGCTCTAGCATACGACGGTTGCCTGCGGGAGGCTTTGGTGTTGAGACTGAGAAGCAGTAGATGCGTGTCATGATAATTGTATGGGCGGGCGACGTTCTGTCATGAGCCGGGAGGAGGCGGGCGGGGCCGCGCCCATCTCTCACCAGGACGAAAACGGCCGAGTCGCCTGTGATACCTCGGCAAGTTATGTCACGGATTCGTGTTTTTGCCGAGACGCTGGGAGCCAGAACTGCTGGACCGGAGACGGCGTGGAACTGGAGAGGGTGGTGAACGGAGTCGTTGAGGAGGGGTTCTGTGAATTTTCATTTTGCTTCTGGCCGGTGGGGAAGGAGACGAGAAGCAAACAGGACTATGGCAGCCATGCTAGTTGCTTGCTCCTCTGACTGGAACAGACGCGTATTCCTTCGTATCTGGTATTTGGCGTTTACCTGCATCCAACCAGTTATGTTTCGCGCCAGTGAGGCCCATCCTCATAGCGTCTGTCACTCGGCTTCGCACACACAATGCGACGTGATGCTACCGGTCCCAACAACCCATCCATGGGGAATGCGGATGGGGGGTCAACGCGGGTTGCGGCTCATATATTAGGTGACTGAGGCACGCGTGGGCGTCGGTGACGCTTGTGAAGACGCCGTCTACACCGCGTGTCTCCTAACATGTCGGTCCACTCGTTGCTGTTGATGTTTGAGAGATTGAATGCATGTCCACCGGGCATCGCAGAAGCGTTATAGACGCGACTGTGCTGTGTCCGCTCTACGTTCGTAACCAGGACGAGGCTGTAGGGTCCTTGGGTCGTGCAGTGCTTGTGGGCCGCTGTAGTGTACGAGATCTGCGGGGTCTCGTGTGGCTCCTCACAATAATCATAAACTCTTGCTGGAGCGTGATCGCGGCTACAGCTGCAGCAGCGACCAGAGTGTTGGCGTCGTGTTGGTTGTGGGGAGCGCGGCTTTGTCCGTCAGCTGGCAGATACTCAGCGGGATCGTGCTGGCTGGGCGCTGGGGACGCGCGTCAGCGCGACTTGGTCCTACCACACCACTTCCCATTCCTGAATGTTTTGCCTTGATTTTTTGGCGACTGGCCAGGATGGGGAGTGCCATACCAAAATGGTGATGTCGTCTGCTGGCGTTCCACACGCCGTAGTGCTGGACGAAGGGCTGCATGCGTCGGTGGAGGGGCATCTGCATCCACGAGGCAGGTGACCGACGAAGACGGGTTCGGCTTCAGGAACTACCTGCCCGATCCTCCTTCCCGCTTCCGTCGGCATGCTGCGGTGATGTGGACCGTTGGAGTTGCCTGCCTTCCCTTGTGGCGCTTCTCCAGCAATTGCCAGTAGGAACGCTGCGGCCTGAAAGAGCCTCGGCGTGACGCGCACCGTCTCTTGTCCGTGTATTGGTAGCGTCGTGGCGCCGGAGCGTCAGGTCTCCGAACCTCCACGGACGGCAGCGACAAAGGGAACACTGTCGAGCAGCGGCTGTAGATGGTGCGTAGATTGTCAGGTGGTGTCCGAGCGCGTGTGGCGTCATGGGGGCAGGCCGAATAGGGGATGCGGGGAGCCACTGATCCAAGTGTTCTCTGCGCCAGTTGTGTCCCATGCTTCTGCACAGAAGGCCGTACGCTGCGACGCTTGCTGGCGGACCTCTGCCACCACTTCTGCTCTAGCATACGACGGTTGCCTGCGGGAGGCTTTGGTGTTGAGACTGAGAAGCAGTAGATGCGTCTCATGATAATTGTATGGGCGGGCGACGTTCTGTCATGAGCCGGGAGGAGGCGGGCGGGGCCGCGCCCATCTCTCACCAGGACGAAAACGGCCGAGTCGCCTGTGATACCTCGGCAAGTTATGTCACGGATTCGTGTTTTTGCCGAGACGCTGGGAGCCAGAACTGCTGGACCGGAGACGGTGTGGAACTGGAGAGGGTGGTGAACGGAGTCGTTGAGGAGGGGTTCTGTGAATTTCCATTTTGCTTCCGGCCGGTGGGGAAGGAGACGAGAAGCAAACAGGACTATGGCAGCCATGCTAGTTGCTTGCTCCTCTGACTGGAACAGACGCGTATTCCTTCGTATCTGGTATTTGGCTTTTACCTGCATCCAACCAGTTATGTTTCGCGCCAGTGAGGCCCATCCTCATAGCGTCTGTCACTCGGCTTCGCACACACAATGCGACGTGATGCTACCGGTCCCAACAACCCATCCATGGGGAATGCGGATGGGGAGTCAACGCGGGTTGCGGCTCATATATATTAGGTGACTGAGGCAAGCGTGGGCGTCGGTGACGCTTGTGAAGACGCCGTCTACACCGCGTGTCTCCTAACATGTCGGTCCACTCGTTGCTGTTGATGTTTGAGAGATTGAATGCATGTCCACCGGGCATCGCAGAAGCGTTATAGACGCGACTGTGCTGTGTCCGCTCTACGTTCGTAACCAGGACGAGGCTGTAGGGTCCTTGGGTCGTGCAGTGCTTGTGGGCCGCTGTAGTGTACGAGGTCTGCGGGGTCTCGTGTGGCTCCTCACAATAATCATAAACTCTTGCTGGAGCGTGATCGCGGCTACAGCTGCAGCAGCGACCAGAGTGTTGGCGTCGTGTTGGTTGTGGGGAGCGCGACTTTGTCCGTCAGCTGGCAGATACTCAGCGGGATCGTGCTGGCTGGGCGCTGGGGACGCGCGTCAGCGCGACTTGGTCCTACCACACCACTTCCCATTCCTGAATGTTTTGCCTTGATTTTTTGGCGACTGGCCAGGATGGGGAGTGCCATACCAAAATGGTGATGTCGTCTGCTGGCGTTCCACACGCCGTAGTGCTGGACGAAGGGCTGCATGCGTCGGTGGAGGGGCATCTGCATCCACGAGGCAGGTGACCGACGAAGACGGGTTCGGCTTCAGGAACTACCTGCCCGATCCTCCTTCCCGCTTCCGTCGGCATGCTGCGGTGATGTGGACCGTTGGAGTTGCCTGCCTTCCCTTGTGGCGCTTCTCCAGCAATTGCCAGTAGGAACGCTGCGGCCTGAAAGAGCCTCGGCGTGACGCGCACCGTCTCTTGTCCGTGTATTGGTAGCGTCGTGGCGCCGGAGCGTCAGGTCTCCGAACCTCCACGGACGGCAGCGACAAAGGGAACACTCTCGAGCAGCGGCTGTTGAAGGTGCGTAGACTGCCAGGTGGTGTCCGAGCGCGTGTGGCGGCATGGGGGCAGGCCGAATAGGGGATGCGGGGAGCCACTGATCCAAGTATTCTCTGCGCCAGTTGTGTCCCATGCTTCTGCACAGACGGCCGAACGCTGCGACGCTTGCTGGCGGACCTCTGCCACCACTTCTGCCCTAGCATACGACGGTTGCCTGCGGGTGGTTTTGGTGTTGAGACTGAGAAGCAGTAGATGCGTGTCAGGATAATTGTATGGGCGGGCGACGTTCTGTCATGAGCCGGGAGGAAGCGGGCGGGGCCGCGCCCATCTCTCACCACAACGAACACGTCGAGTTGCCTGTGATACCTCGGCAAGTTATGTCACGGATTTGTGTTTTTGCCGAGACACTGAGAGCCCGAATTGCTGGACCGGAGACAGTGGGAACCGCAGACGGTGGAGACGGGAGACGGTGGGAACCGCAGACGGTGGAGACCGGAGTCGTTGAGGAGGGGTTCTGTGAATTTCCATTTTGCTTCCGGCCGGTGGGGAAGGAGACGAGAAGCAAACAGGTCTACGGCAGCCATGCTAGTTGCTTGCTCCTCTGACTGGAACAGACGCGTATTCCTTCGTATCTGGTATTTGGCGTTTACCTGCATCCAACCAGTTATGTTTCGCGCCAGTGATGCCCATCCTCATAGCGTCTGTCACTCGGCTTCGCACACACAATGCGACGTGATGCTGCCGGTCCCAACAACCCATCCATGGGGAATGCGGATGGAGAGTCAACGCGGGTTGCGGCTCATATATATTAGGTGACTGAGGCAAGCGTGGGCGTCGGTGACGCTTGTGAAGACGCCGTCTACACAACGTGCCTCCTAACATGTCGGTCCACTCTCTGCTGTTGATGTTTGAGAGACTGAACGCATATCGACCTGAGATCGCAGAAGCGTTATAGACCTGACTGTGCTGTGTCCGCTCTTTGTTCGTAACCAGGACGAGGCTGTAGGGGCCTTGGGTCGTGCAGTGCTTGTGGGCCGCTGTGGTGTACGAGGTCTGCGGGGTCTCGTGTGGCTCCTCACAATAATCATAAACTCTTGCTGGAGCGTGATCGCGGCTACAGCTGCAGCAGCGACCAGAGTGTTGGCGTCGTGTTGGTTGTGGGGAGCGCGGCTGTCCGTCAGCTGGCAGATACTCAGCGGGATCGTGCTGGCTGGGCGCTGGGGACGCGCGTCAGCGCGACTTGGTCCTACCACACCACTTCCCATTCCTGAATGTTTTGCCTTGATTTTTTGGCGACTGGCCAGGATGGGGAGTGCCATACCAAAATGGTGATGTCGTCTGCTGGCGTCCCACACGCCGTAGTGCTGGACGAAGGGCTGCATGCGTCGGTGGAGGGGCATCTGCATCCACGAGGCAGGTGACCGACGAAGACGGGTTCGGCTTCAGGAACTACCTGCCCGATCCTCCTTCCCGCTTCCGTCGGCATGCTGCGGTGATGTGGACCGTTGGAGTTGCCTGCCTTCCCTTGTGGCGCTTCTCCAGCAATTGCCAGTAGGAACGCTGCGGCCTGAAAGAGCCTCGGCGTGACGCGCACCGTCTCTTGTCCGAGCATTGGAGGATTCGGGGCGCCGCAGCGTGATATCCCGGAACACATAGGCGCGGAAGCACCGAAGGGCAAACTCTCGAGCAGCGGCTGTAGATGGTGCGTAGACTGCCAGGTGGTGTCCGAGCGCGTGTGGCGTCATGGGGGCAGGCCGAATAGGGGTTGCGGGGAGCCACTGATCCAAGTGTTCTCTGCGCACGGTGTGTTCCATGCTTCTGCACAGACGGCCGTACGCTGCGACGCTTGCTGGCGGACTTCTGCCACTACTTCTGCTCTAGCATACGACGGTTGCCTGCGGGTGGTTTTGGTGTTGAGACTGAGAAACAGCAGATGCGTGTCATGATAATCGTATGGGCGGGCGGCGTCCTGTCATGGGCCGGGAGGAGGCGGGCGAAGCTGCGCCCACCTCTCACCACGACGAACACGGTCGAGTCGCCTGTGATACCTCAGCTAATGATGTCACGGATTTGTGTTTTTGACGAGCCTCTGAGATTCCGAACTTCTGGCCTGGTGACGGTGGGAACCGCAGACGGTGGGGACCGGAGACTGTGGAGACCGGAGTTGTTGAGGAGGGGTTCTGTGAATTTCCATTTTGCTTCCGGCCGGTGGGGAAGGAGACGAGAAGCAAACAGGTCTACGGCAGCCATGCTAGTTGCTTGCTCCTCTGACTGGAACAGACGCGTATTCCTTCGTATCTGGTATTTGGCGTTTACCTGCATCCAACCAGTTATGTTTCGCGCCAGTGATGCCCATCCTCATAGCGTCTGTCACTCGGCTTCGCACACACAATGCGACGTGATGCTGCCGGTCCCAACAACCCATTTATCAGGAATATGGATGGGGGATCAACGCGGGTTGCGGCTCATATATATTAGGTGACTGAGGCACGCGTGGGCGTCGGTGACGCTTGTGAAGACGCCGTCTACACCACGTGCCTCCTAACATGTCGGTCCACTCTCTGCTGTTGATGTTTGAGAGACTGAACGCATATCGACCTGAGATCGCAGAAGCGTTATAGACCCGACTGTGCTGTGTCCGCTCTTTGTTCGTAACCAGGACGAGGCTGTAGGGGCCTTGGGTCGTGCAGTGCTTGTGGGCCGCTGTGGTGTACGAGGTCTGCGGGGTCTCGTGTGGCTCCTCACAATAATCATAAACTCTTGCTGGAGCGTGATCGCGGCTACAGCTGCAGCAGCGACCAGAGTGTTGGCGTCGTGTTGGTTGTGGGGAGCGCGGCTTTGTTCGTCGGATGGCAGATACTCAGCGCGGTCGTGCTGGCTGGGCGCTGGGGACGCGCGTCAGCGCGACTTGGTCCTACCACACCACTTCCCATTCCTGAATGTTTTGCCTTGATTTTTTGGCGACTGCCGTAGATGGCGAGTGCCATACCACAAGCTGTCATGCTGGACGAAGGGCTGCATGCGTCGGTGGAGGAGTATCTGCATCCACGAGGCAGGTGACCGACGAAGACGGGTTCGGCTTCAGGAACTACCTGCCCGATCCTCCTCCCCGCTTCCGTCGGAATGCTGCGGTGATGTGGACCGTTGGAGTTGCCTGCCTTCCCTTGTGGCGCTTCTCCAGCAATTGCCAGTAGGAACGCTGCGGCCTGGAAGAGCCTCGGCGTGACGCGCACCGTCTCTTGTCCGTGTATTGGTAGCGTCGTGGCGCCGGAGCGTCAGGTCTCCGAACCTCCACGGACGGCAGCGACAAAGGGAACACTGTCGAGCAGCGGCTGTAGATGGTGCGTAGACTGCCAGGTGGTGTCCGAGCGCGTGTGGCGTCATGGGGGCAGGCCGAATAGGGGATGCGGGGAGCCACTGATCCAAGTGTTCTCTGCGCAAGTTGTGTCCCATGCTTCTGCACAGAAGGCCGTACGCTGCGACGCTTGCTGGCGGACCTCTGCCACCACTTCTGCCCTAGCATACGACGGTTGCCTGCGGGAGGCTTTGGTGTTGAGACTGAGAAACAGCAGATGCGTGTCATGATAATTGTATGGGCGGGCGACGTTCTGTCATGAGCCGGGAGGAAGCGGGCGGGGCCGCGCCCATCTCTCACCACAACGAACACGTCGAGTTGCCTGTGATACCTCGGCAAGTTATGTCACGGATTTGTGTTTTTGCCGAGACACTGAGAGCCCGAATTGCTGGACCGGAGACGGTGGGAACCGCAGACGGTGGAGACGGGAGACGGTGGGAACCGCAGACGGTGGAGACCGGAGTCGTTGAGGAGGGGTTCTGTGAATTTCCATTTTGCTTCCGTCCGGTGGGGAAGGAGACGAGAAGCAAACAGGTCTACGGCAGCCATGCTAGTTGCTTGCTCCTCTGACTGGAACAGACGCGTATTCCTTCGTATCTGATATTTGGCGTTTACCTGCATCCAACCAGTTATGTTTCGCGCCAGTGAGGCCCATCCTCATAGCGTCTGTTACTCGGCTTCGCACACACAATGCGACGTGATGCTGCCGGTCCCAACAACCCATCCATGGGGAATGCGGATGGGGAGTCAACGCGGGTTGCGGCTGATATATATTAGGTGACTGAGGCACGCGTGGGCGTCGGTGACGCTTGTGAAGACGCCGTCTACACCACGTGTTTCCTAACATGTCGGTCCACTCGCTGCTGATGATGTTTGAGAGATTGGATGCATATCCACCGGGGATCGCAGAAGCATTATCGACCCGACTGTGATGTGTCCGCTCTTTGTTCGTAACCAGGACGAGGCTGTAGGGGCCTTGGGTCGTGCAGTGCTTGTGGGCCGCTGTAGTGTACGAGGTCTGCGGGGTCTCGTGTGGCTCCTCACAATAATCATAAACTCTTGCTGGAGCGTGATCGCGGCTACAGCTGCAGCAGCGACCAGAGTGTTGGCGTCGTGTTGGTTGTGGAGAGCGCGGCTTTGTCCGTCAGCTGGCAGATACTCAGCGGGATCGTGCTGGCTGGGCGCTGGTGAAGCGCGTCAGCGCGACGTGCTCCTACCGCACCACTTTCCATTCCTGAATGTTTTGCCTTGATTTTTTGGCGACTGCCGTAGATGGCGAGTGCCATACCACAAGCTGTCATGCTGGACGAAGGGCTGCATGCGTCGGTGGAGGAGTATCTGCATCCACGAGGCAGGTGACCGACGAAGACGGGTTCGGCTTCAGGAACTACCTGCCCGATCCTCCTCCCCGCTTCCGTCGGAATGCTGCGGTGATGTGGACCGTTGGAGTTGCCTGCCTTCCCTTGTGGCGCTTCTCCAGCAATTGCCAGTAGGAACGCTGCGGCCTGGAAGAGCCTCGGCGTGACGCGCACCGTCTCTTGTCCGTGTATTGGTAGCGTCGTGGCGCCGGAGCGTCAGGTCTCCGAACCTCCACGGACGGCAGCGACAAAGGGAACACTGTCGAGCAGCGGCTGTAGATGGTGCGTAGACTGCCAGGTGGTGTCCGAGCGCGTGTGGCGTCATGGGGGCAGGCCGAATAGGGGATGCGGGGAGCCACTGATCCAAGTGTTCTCTGCGCAAGTTGTGTCCCATGCTTCTGCACAGAAGGCCGTACGCTGCGACGCTTGCTGGCGGACCTCTGCCACCACTTCTGCCCTAGCATACGACGGTTGCCTGCGGGAGGCTTTGGTGTTGAGACTGAGAAACAGCAGATGCGTGTCATGATAATTGTATGGGCGGGCGACGTTCTGTCATGAATCGGGAGGAGGCGGGCGGGGCCGCGCCCATCTCTCACCACAACGAACACGTCGAGTTGCCTGTGATACCTCGGCAAGTTATGTCACGGATTTGTGTTTTTGCCGAGACACTGAGAGCCCGAATTGCTGGACCGGAGACGGTGGGAACCGCAGACGGTGGAGACGGGAGACGGTGGGAACCGCAGACGGTGGAGACCGGAGTCGTTGAGGAGGGGTTCTGTGAATTTCCATTTTGCTTCCGGCCGGTGGGGAAGGAGACGAGAAGCAAACAGGTCTACGGCAGCCATGCTAGTTGCTTGCTCCTCTGACTGGAACAGACGCGTATTCCTTCGTATCTGGTATTTGGCGTTTACCTGCATCCAACCAGTTATGTTTCGCGCCAGTGAGGCCCATCCTCATAGCGTCTGTTACTCGGCTTCGCACACACAATGCGACGTGATGCTGCCGGTCCCAACAACCCATCCATGGGGAATGCGGATGGGGAGTCAACGCGGGTTGCGGCTCATATATATTAGGTGACTGAGGCACGCGTGGGCGTCGGTGACGCTTGTGAAGACGCCGTCTACACCACGTGTTTCCTAACATGTCGGTCCACTCGCTGCTGATGATGTTTGAGAGATTGGATGCATATCCACCGGGGATCGCAGAAGCATTATCGACCCGACTGTGCTGTGTCCGCTCTTTGTTCGTAACCAGGACGAGGCTGTAGGGGCCTTGGGTCGTGCAGTGCTTGTGGGCCGCTGTAGTGTACGAGGTCTGCGGGGTCTCGTGTGGCTCCTCACAATAATCATAAACTCTTGCTGGAGCGTGATCGCGGCTACAGCTGCAGCAGCGACCAGAGTGTTGGCGTCGTGTTGGTTGTGGAGAGCGCGGCTTTGTCCGTCAGCTGGCAGATACTCAGCGGGATCGTGCTGGCTGGGCGCTGGTGAAGCGCGTCAGCGCGACGTGCTCCTACCGCACCACTTTCCATTCCTGAATGTTTTGCCTTGATTTTTTGGCGACTGCCGTAGATGGCGAGTGCCATACCACAAGCTGTCATGCTGGACGAAGGGCTGCATGCGTCGGTGGAGGAGTATCTGCATCCACGAGGCAGGTGACCGACGAAGACGGGTTCGGCTTCAGGAACTACCTGCCCGATCCTCCTTCCCGCTTCCGTCGGAATGCTGCGGTGATGTGGACCGTTGGAGTTGCCTGCCTTCCCTTGTGGCGCTTCTCCAGCAATTGCCAGTAGGAACGCTGCGGCCTGAAAGAGCCTCGGCGTGACGCGCACCGTCTCTTGTCCGTGTATTGGTAGCGTCGTGGCGCCGGAGCGTCAGGTCTCCGAACCTCCACGGACGGCAGCGACAAAGGGAACACTGTCGAGCAGCGGCTGTAGATGGTGCGTAGACTGCCAGGTGGTGTCCGAGCGCGTGTGGCGTCATGGGGGCAGGCCGAATATGGGATGCGGGGAGCCACTGATCCAAGTGTTCTCTGCGCAAGTTGTGTCCCATGCTTCTGCACAGAAGGCCGTACGCTGCGACGCTTGCTGGCGGACCTCTGCCACCACTTCTGCCCTAGCATACGACGGTTGCCTGCGGGAGGCTTTGGTGTTGAGACTGAGAAACAGCAGATGCGTGTCATGATAATTGTATGGGCGGGCGACGTTCTGTCATGAATCGGGAGGAGGCGGGCGGGGCCGCGCCCATCTCGTACCACAACGAACACGTCGAGTCGCCTGTGATACCTCGGCAAGTTATGTCACGGATTTGTGTTTTTGCCGAGACACTGAGAGCCCGAATTGCTGGACCGGAGACAGTGGGAACCGCAGACGGTGGAGACGGGAGACGGTGGGAACCGCAGACGGTGGAGACCGGAGTCGTTGAGGAGGGGTTCTGTGAATTTCCATTTTGCTTCCGGCCGGTGGGGGAAGGAGACGAGAAGCAAACAGGACTATGGCAGCCATGCTAGTTGCTTGCTCCTCTGACTGGAACAGACGCGTATTCCTTCGTATCTGATATTTGGCTTTTACCTGCATCCAACCAGTTATGTTTCGCGCCAGTGAGGCCCATCCTCATAGCGTCTGTTACTCGGCTTCGCACACACAATGCGACGTGATGCTGCCGGTCCCAACAACCCATCCATGGGGAATGCGGATGGGGAGTCAACGCGGGTTGCGGCTCATATATATTAGGTGACTGAGGCACGCGTGGGCGTCGGTGACGCTTGTGAAGACGCCGTCTACACCACGTGCCTCCTAACATGTCGGTCCACTCTCTGCTGTTGATGTTTGAGAGACTGAACGCATATCGACCTGAGATCGCAGAAGCGTTATAGACCCGACTGTGCTGTGTCCGCTCTTTGTTCGTAACCAGGACGAGGCTGTAGGGGCCTTGGGTCGTGCAGTGCTTGTGGGCCGCTGTAGTGTACGAGATCTGCGGGGTCTCGTGTGGCTCCTCACAATAATCATAAACTCTTGCTGGAGCGTGATCGCGGCTACAGCTGCAGCAGCGACCAGAGTGTTGGCGTCGTGTTGGTTGTGGAGAGCGCGGCTTTGTCCGTCAGCTGGCAGATACTCAGCGGGATCGTGCTGCCTGGGCGCTGGTGAAGCGCGTCAGCGCGACGTGCTCCTACCGCACCACTTCCCATTCCTGAATGTTTTGCCTTGATTTTTTGGCGACTGCCGTAGATGGCGAGTGCCATACCACAAGCTGTCATGCTGGACGAAGAGCTGCATGCGTCGGTGGAGGAGTATCTGCATCCACGAGGCAGGTGACCGACGAAGACGGGTTCGGCTTCAGGAACTACCTGCCCGATCCTCCTCCCCGCTTCCGTCGGAATGCTGCGGTGATGTGGACCGTTGGAGTTGCCTGCCTTCCCTTGTGGCGCTTCTCCAGCAATTGCCAGTAGGAACGCTGCGGCCTGAAAGAGCCTCGACGTGACGCGAACCGTCTCTTGTCCGTGTATTGGTAGCGTCGTGGCGCCGGAGCGTCAGGTCTCCGAACCTCCACGGACGGCAGCGACAAAGGGAACACTGTCGAGCAGCGGCTGTTGAAGGTGCGTAGACTGCCAGGTGGTGTCCGAGCGCGTGTGGCGTCATGGGGGCAGGCCGAATAGGGGATGCGGGGAGCCACTGAACCAAGTGTTCTCTGCGCACGGTGTGTCCCATGCTTCGGCACAGAAGGCCGTACGCTGCGACGCTTGCTGGCGGACCTCTGCCACCACTTCTGCCCTAGCATACGACGGTTGCCTGCGGGAGGCTTTGGTGTTGAGACTGAGAAACAGCAGATGCGTGTCATGATAATTGTATGGGCGGGCGACGTTCTGTCATGAATCGGGAGGAGGCGGGCGGGGCCGCGCCCATCTCTCACCACAACGAACACGTCGAGTTGCCTGTGATACCTCGGCAAGTTATGTCACGGATTTGTGTTTTTGCCGAGACGCTGAGAGCCAGCGCTGCCAGAGCGGATACGGCGGAGACCGGAGTCGTTGAGGCGGGGTTTTGTGAATTTGCATTTGGTCCCGGCTGGTGCTGAAGTAGACGGGAACCATGGGATGCTGGTGGCAGCCATGCTAGCAGGTATCTCGACGGAGCGGGCTACACGGTCTCCACTCGTGTCCTGGTCTTTAGCGTTTACCATCATTCATCCAATTCCGTTTCGCGCCAGTGATGCCGAGTCTCATGGAGCGTGTTCCTCGGCTTCGCGCACAAAATGCGATGTGACGGCTACCGGTTTCAATACATCCATGGCAAACTGCGGCCCAGGGGGCAACGGGTGTTGCGGCTCATATATATTAGGTTACTGTGGCAGCCACGCGCATATGTCACGCTCGGGAGAACGCAGTTTTCACCACGGGTCTCTTAACATGTCGTTCCACTACTGCTGTCGACGAGAGATTGGATCCATATCGACAGGGCATTTCCGGAACATGATAGACCCGACTCTGTTGTGGCCGCTCGTTGTTCGTCATCACGAACAGGCAGTAGAAGCTGTGCCCATCTAGTGCTTGTGGACCCCTGCAGTGTACCAGTCCTGCAAGTGTGTGTGTGTGTGTCTCTTGGGGTTCCTGTCAATGATCATAACCTGTTGCTGGAGAGAGATCTCGGCTACAGGTGCAGCAGCAATCAGAGTGTTGGCGTCGTGTTCGTGGGGAACGCAGCTTTGCCCGTCGGATAGCAGATACGTAGCGCAGCCGCGCTGCCGGCGAAAGCGTGTTAATGTGCCTTGCTGCTACCGCACTCGTTTGCATGCTTGGGATTGCCTGAGCTTTTTGCCAACTGGCCTGGATGGAGAGTGCCGTACCAAAATGTTGATGTTATCTGCTGGCGTCCTACACGCCATCATCGTTGATGGGGGGTTGCTTGCCTCGATGCACCTGTTCTGCATCCACCAGGCAGGTGATCCACGACGACATTGTCGGCTTGAGCATTTACCTCCCTGATCCTTCTCGCTCGCGTCGCCATGCTGCGGTCATGTGGACGGTTGGAATGGCCGACCTTCCCGTGTGGTGATTCTCCAGAATTATTCAGTAGGGACACAGCGGCTTGCAAGAGCCTGCGCGTTTCGTGCGCCATCACGTGTCCATTGATTGGTGGCATCTGGCCGACGCAGTGTCAGCTCGCGTTGCCTGGTTGGGCGTCAGGCAGCGACAGGGGGAACACTCTCGAGCAGCGGCTGTAGATGTTGCATAGATTGTCAGGTGGTGCCCGAGTGCGTGTGGCCGCATGGGAGCAGGCCGAATAGGGGTTGTGGCACGCCACTGAAATACGTGGTCTCCGCGCACGGTGTGTCCCATGCTTCTGCACAGAAGGAGAGACGCTGCCACACTTACTGACGGGCGTCCGGCGCCTCTTCCGCTCTAGCATAAGACGGTGTCCTGCGGTTGACTTTGCCGTGCAGAATCAGAAGCAGTGGATGCGTGTCAACATAACCGCATGGACGGGCGACATTCTCTCATGAATCGGGTGGAGGCAGGCGGGGCTCTGCCCATCTCTCACGACGACGAAGACGATCTAGTGGCATGTGATAACTCGACTAGTCATGTCACGGATTTGTGTTTGCCGAGACGCTGAGAGCCAGTGCTGCCAGAGCGGATACGGCGGAGACCGGAGTCGTTGAGGCGGGGTTTTGTGAATTTGCATTTGGTCCCGGCTGGTGCTGAAGTAGACGGGAACCATGGGATGCTGGTGGCAGCCATGCTAGCAGGTATCTCGACGGAGCGGGCTACACGGTCTCCACTCGTGTCCTGGTCTTTGGCGTTGACCCACATCCAACCAATTCCGTTTCGCGCCAGTGATGCCGAGTCTCATGGAGCGTGTTCCTCGGCTTCGCGCACAAATTGCGATGTGACGGCTACCGGTTTCGATACATCCATGGCAAACTGCGGCCCAGGGGGCAACGGGTGTTGCGGCTCATATATTTTAGGTTACTGTGGCAGCCATGCGCATATGTCACGCTCGGGAGGACGCAGTTTTCACCACGGGTCTCTTAACATGTCGTTCCACTACTGCTGTCGACGAGAGATTGGATCCATATCGACAGGGCATTTCCGGAACATGATAGACCCGACTCTGTTGTGGCCGCTTGTGTGTCGTATCCAGGACGAGGATGTAGGGACCGTGGGCCACGCACTGCTTGTGGCCCTTTGTATTGTACGAGTTCTCCAGGTGTGTGTGTCGTGTACGGTTCCTCTCAATAATCGTAATTCTTGCAAGAGAGTCATCGCGCCCACAGCTGCAGCAGCAATCAGAGTGTTGGCGTTGTGTTTGTGCGGGAGCCCGTTTGGCCGTCGAATGGCCGATATGTAGTGCTGCTGGGTCGGCGGACGCGCGTCAGTGCGGCTTGCTCGTCGAAATCTTTTCCATGCCTGACTTGCCTTCCTTTTTCTGTTGACTGGCCCGGTTGGAGAGTACAGTACCAAAATGTTGGTGTCGTTCGTCTGGTGGCGTCCCACACGGCGTCGTGATGGACGACGCGCTGCGCGCCTTGGTGCAGGGGGATCTGCATCCACCAGCCGGGTGATCCACGAAGGCAGGTTAGGCTTGAGCAACTACCTGACTGATCCTTCTCTCTCCCGTCGGCAGGCTGCGGTGATGTCGACCGTTGCAATGGCCGGCCCTCCCGTGTTGTGGTTCTGCGGGAATCTTCAGTAAGCACACTGCGGCGTACATGAGCCTGAGTGTCTCGTGCGCCGTCTTGTGTCCTTGTGTTTGTGGCATCTGGGCGCCGCAGAGTCTCCTGTGGTTCCTCACAACGATCATAAACTCTTGCTAGAGAGTGATGGCGGCTACAGCCGCAGCAGCAATCAGAGTGTCGGCGGCGTGATGGTTGTGGAGAGCGCGGCTTTGCCCGTCGGATGGGAGATACCCAGCGCGGCCGTGCTGCCGGGTGAAGCGCGTCATTGTGCATTGCACATCTCACCCTTTTCCATGGCTGATTTGGCTTCATTTCTTCTGCCGACTGGCGTAGACGGTGAGTGCAGTACCAAAATGTTGATGGCGTTCGTCTGGATGGCGTCCCTCACGGCGTCGCGCTGGCCTAAGGATTGCATGGCTTGGTACAGAGGATTTTACATCCACGAGCCATGTCGCCCACGACTTATGACGGGCTCGGCTTAAGGAACTACGTGCCTGGTCTTCCTCACTCCCGTCGCCATGTTGCGGTGAGGTGGACCGTTCGGATTCCCGACCTTCCCGTATGGTGCTTCTACAGCTAACTGGAATAGGGGCACTGCGGCTTGCAAGAGCATGCGGGTTTCGTGCGCCGTCTCGTGTCCATCGATTGGTGGCATCAGGGCGCCGCAGTGTCAGCTCGCGTTGCCTGGTGGGGGCGTCAGGCAGCGACGGGGGGAACACTCACGAGCAGCGCCTGTAGATGTAGCATCGATTTTCGGGTGGCGTCCGAGTGCGTGTGGCCGCATGGCGGCAGGCCGAATAGGGGTTGTGGGGAGCTACTGATCCAAGTGTTCTCCGCGCACGGTGTGTCCCATGCTTCTGCACAGAAGGAGAGACGCTGCGACGCTTACTGACGGGCGTCCGGCGCCTCTTCCGCTCTAGCATACGACGGTGTCCTGCGGTTGACTTTGCCATGCAGAATCAGAAGCAGTGGATGCGTGTCAACATAACCGCATGGACGGGCGACATTCTCTCATGAATCGGGTGGAGGCAGGCGGGGCTCTGCCCATCTCTCACGACGACGAAGACGATCTAGTGGCATGTGATAACTCGACTAGTCATGTCACGGATTTGTGTTTGCCGAGACGCTGAGAGCCAGTGCTGCCAGAGCGGATACGGCGGAGACCGGAGTCGTTGAGGCGGGGTTTTGTGAATTTGCATTTGGTCCCGGCTGGTGCTGAAGTAGACGGGAACCATGGGATGCTGGTGGCAGCCATGCTAGCAGGTATCTCGACGGAGCGGGCTACACGGTCTCCACTCGTGTCCTGGTCTTTGGCGTTGACCCACATCCAACCAATTCCGTTTCGCGCCAGTGATGCCGAGTCTCATGGAGCGTGTTCCTCGGCTTCGCGCACAAATTGCGATGTGACGGCTACCGGTTTCGATACATCCATGGCAAACTGCGGCCCAGGGGGCAACGGGTGTTGCGGCTCATATATATTAGGTTACTGTGGCAGCCATGCGCATATGTCACGCTCGGGAGGACGCAGTTTTCACCACGGGTCTCTTAACATGTCGTTCCACTACTGCTGTCGACGAGAGATTGGATCCATATCGACAGGGCATTTCCGGAACATGATAGACCCGACTCTGTTGTGGCCGCTTGTGTGTCGTATCCAGGACGAGGATGTAGGGACCGTGGGCCACGCACTGCTTGTGGCCCTTTGTATTGTACGAGTTCTCCAGGTGTGTGTGTCGTGTACGGTTCCTCTCAATAATCGTAATTCTTGCAAGAGAGTCATCGCGCCCACAGCTGCAGCAGCAATCAGAGTGTTGGCGTTGTGTTTGTGCGGGAGCCCGTTTGGCCGTCGAATGGCCGATATGTAGTGCTGCTGGGTCGGCGGACGCGCGTCAGTGCGGCTTGCTCGTCGAAATCTTTTCCATGCCTGACTTGCCTTCCTTTTTCTGTTGACTGGCCTGGTTGGAGAGTACAGTACCAAAATGTTGATGTTGTTCGTCTGGTGGCGTCCCACACGGCGTCGTGATGGACTAGGGGTTGCGCGCCTTGGTGTAGGGGGATCTGCATTCACCAGCCGGGTGATCCACGAAGGCAGGTTAGGCTTGAGCAACTACCTGACTGATCTTTCTCACTCCCGTCGGCATGCTGCGGTGATGTCCACCGATACAATGGCCGGCCCTCCCGTGTTGTGGCTCTCCAGGGATATTCAGTAAGCACACTGCGGCATGGAAGAGCCTGTGCGTTTCGTGCGCCGTCTTGTGTCTTTGTTTTTGTGACATCTGGGCGCCGCAGAGTCTCCTGTGGGTCCTTACGACGATCATAAACTCTTGCGAGAGAGTGATGGCGGCTACAGCCGCAGCAGCAATCAGAGTGTCGGCGGCGTGTTTGTGGGGAGCGCGGCTTTGCCCGTCGGATGGGAGATACCCAGCGCGGCCGTGCTGCCGGGTGAAGCGCGTCATTGTGCATTGCACATCTTACCCTTTTCCATGGCTGATTTGGCTTCATTTCTTCTGCCGACTGGCGAAGCCGGTGAGTGCAGTACCAAAATGTTGATGGCGATCGTCTGGATGGCGTCTCTCACGGCGTCGTGACGGGACTAGGGGTTGCACGCCTTGGTGCAGAGGATTCTGCCTTTACGAGACATGTGACCCACGACTTACGACGGGCTCGGCTTAAGGAACTACGTGCCTGGTCCTCCGCACTCCCGTCGCCATGTTGCGGTGATATCGACCGTTCGGATGCCTGACCTTCCCGTATGGTGCTTCTCCAAGTAACGGGAATGGAAACTGTGGCTTGCAAGAGCCTGTGCGTTTCGTGCGCCGTCTCGTGTCCGTGGATTGGTGGCATCGGTGCGCCGGAGCGACAGATCTCGGAGCGTATAGGGGCGGCAGCGACAGGGGGAGCACTCTCGAGCAGCGGCTGTAGATGGTGCATAGATTGTCAGGTGGTGTCCGAGTGCGTGTCGACGCATGGGGGCAGGCCGAATAGGGCCTGCGGGGAGCCACGGATCCACGTGTTCTCCGCGCACGGTGTGTCCCGTTCTTCTGCACAGAAGGATGTACGCTGCGACGCTTGCTGGCGGACTTCTGCCACCACTTCTGCTCTAGCATACGACGGTGTCCTGCGGTTGACTTTGCCGTGCAGAATCAGAAGCAGTGGATGCGTGTCAACATAACCGCATGGACGGGCGACATTCTCTCATGAATCGGGTGGAGGCAGGCGGGGCTCTGCCCATCTCTCACGACGACGAAGACGATCTAGTGGCATGTGATAACTCGACTAGTCATGTCACGGATTTGTGTTTGCCGAGACGCTGAGGTCCAGCGCTGCCAGAGTGGATACGGCGGAGACCGGAGTCGTTGAGGCGGGGTTTTGTGAATTTGCATTTGGTCCCGGCTGGTGCTGAAGTAGACGGGAACCATGGGATGCTGGTGGCAGCCATGCTAGCAGGTATCTCGACGGAGCGGGCTACACGGTCTCCACTCGTGTCCTGGTCTTTGGCGTTGACCCACATCCAACCAATTCCGTTTCGCGCCAGTGATGCCGAGTCTCATGGAGCGTGTTCCTCGGCTTCGCGCACAAATTGCGATGTGACGGCTACCGGTTTCGATACATCCATGGCAAACTGCGGCCCAGGGGGCAACGGGTGTTGCGGCTCATATATATTAGGTTACTGTGGCAGCCATGCGCATATGTCACGCTCGGGAGAACGCAGTTTTCACCACGGGTCTCTTAACATGTCGTTCCACTACCTGCTGTCGACGAGAGATTGGATCCATATCGACAGGGCATTTCCGGAACATGATAGACCCGACTCTGTTGTGGCCGCTCGTTGTTCGTCATCACGAACAGGCAGTAGAAGCTGTGCCCATCTAGTGCTTGTGGACCCCTGCAGTGTGCCAGTCCTGCAAGTGTGTGTGTGTCTCTTGGGGTTCCTCTCAATGATCATAACCTGTTGCTGGAGAGAGATCTCGGCTACAGGTGCAGCAGCAATCAGAGTGTTGGCGTCGTGTTCGTGGGGAGCGCGGCTTTGCCCGTCAGATGGGAGATACGTAGCGCAGCCGCGCTGCCGGCGAAAGCGTGTTAATGTGCCTTGCTGCTACCGCACTCGTTTGCATGCTTGGGACTGCCTGAGCTTTTTGCCAACTGGCCTGGATGGAGAGTGCCGTACCAAAATGTTGATGTTATCTGCTGGCGTCCTACACGCCATCATGGTTGATGGGGGGTTGCTTGCCTCGATGCACCTGTTGTGCATCTAGCAGGCAGGTGATCCACGAGGAGGGCTTCGGCTTGAGCAGCTACCTGCCTGATCCTTCTCTCTCCCGTCGGCATGCTGCGGTGATGTCGACCGTTGCAATGGCCAAATTCGTGTGAGGTTGTTCTCCAGGGTTTTAAAGTAGGCACGCTGCGGTCTGCAAGAGCCTTCGCGTTTCGTGCGCCGTCTTGTGTCTTTGTTTTTGTGACATCTGGGCGCCGCAGAGTCTCCTGTGGTTCCTTACAACGATCATAAACTCTTGCTAGAGAGTGATGGCGGCTACAGCTGCAGCAGCAATCAGAGTGTCGGCGGCGTGTTTGTGGGGAGCGCGGCTTTGCCCGTTGGATGGGAGATACTCAGCGCGGCCGTGCTGCCGGGTGAAGCGCGTCATTGTGCATTGCACCTCTTACCCATTTCCATGCCCGGTTTGGCTTCGTTTCTTCTGCCGGCTGCCGCAGAATGTGAGTGCAGCACCAAAATGTCGATGTCGTTCGTCTGGGTGGCGTCGCTCACGGCGTCGTGACGGGACTAGGGGTTGCACGCCTTGGTGCAGAGAATTCTGCATTTACGAGCCATGTGACCCACGACATATGACGGGCTCGGCTTAAGGAACTACGTGCCTGGTCCTCCGCACTCCCGTCGACACGTTGCGGTGATATCGACCGTTCGGATGCCTGACCTTCCCGTATGGTGCTTCTCCAAGTAACGGGAATGGAAACTGTGGCTTGCAAGAGCCTGTGCGTTTCGTGCGCCGTCTCGTGTCCGTGGATTGGTGGCATCGGTGCGCCGGAGCGACAGATCTCGGAGCGTATAGGGGCGGCAGCGACAGGGGGAGCACTCTCGAGCAGCGGCTGTAGATGGTGCATAGATTGTCAGGTGGTGTCCGAGTGCGTGTCGACGCATGGGGGCAGGCCGAATAGGGCCTGCGGGGAGCCACGGATCCACGTGTTCTCCGCGCACGGTGTGTCCCGTTCTTCTGCACAGAAGGATGTACGCTGCGACGCTTGCTGGCGGACTTCTGCCACCACTTCTGCTCTAGCATACGACGGTGTCCTGCGGTTGACTTTGCCGTGCAGAATCAGAAGCAGTGGATGCGTGTCAACATAACCGCATGGACGGGCGACATTCTCTCATGAATCGGGTGGAGGCAGGCGGGGCTCTGCCCATCTCTCACGACGACGAAGACGATCTAGTGGCATGTGATAACTCGACTAGTCGTGTCACGGATTTGTGTTTGCCGAGACGCTGAGAGCCAGCGCTGCCAGAGCGGATACGGCGGAGACCGGAGTCGTTGAGGCGGGGTTTTGTGAATTTGCATTTGGTCCCGGCTGGTGGGGGGGGAACCATGGGATACTGGTGGCAGCCTGCTAGGCGGTGTCTCGACGGAGCGGGCTACACGGTCTCCACTCGTGTCCTGGTCTTTGGCGTTGACCCACATCCAACCAATTCCGTTTCGCGCCAGTGATGCCGAGTCTCATGGAGCGTGTTCCTCGGCTTCGCGCACAAATTGCGATGTGACGGCTACCGGTTTCAATACATCCATGGCAAACTGCGGCCCAGGGGGCAACGGGTGTTGCGGCTCATATATATTAGGTTACTGTGGCAGCCATGCGCATATGTCACGCTCGGGAGAACGCAGTTTTCACCACGGGTCTCTTAACATGTCGTTCCACTACTGCTGTCGACGAGAGATTGGATCCATATCGACAGGGCATTTCCGGAACATGATAGACCCGACTCTGTTGTGGCCGCTCGTTGTTCGTCATCACGAACAGGCAGTAGAAGCTGTGCCCATCTAGTGCTTGTGGACCCCTGCAGTGTACCAGTCCTGCAAGTGTGTGTGTGTGTGTCTCTTGGGGTTCCTGTCAATGATCATAACCTGTTGCTGGAGAGAGATCTCGGCTACAGGTGCAGCAGCAATCAGAGTGTTGGCGTCGTGTTCGTGGGGAACGCAGCTTTGCCCGTCGGATAGCAGATACGTAGCGCAGCCGCGCTGCCGGCGAAAGCGTGTTAATGTGCTTTGCTGCTACCGCACTCGTTTGCATGCTTGGGATTGCCTGAGCTTTTTGCCAACTGGCCTGGATGGAGAGTGCAGTACCGAAATATTGATGTCGTCTGTTGGCGTCCTACACGCCATCATCGTTGATAGAGTGTTTCTCGTCTCGATGCGCCTGTTCTGCATCCACGAGGCATGTGATCCACGAAGACAGGTACGGCTTGAGCAACTACCTGCCTGGTCGTCCTCACTCGCGTCGGCATGCTGCGGTCATGTGGACCGTTGGAATGGCCAGTCTTTCCGTGTGGTGCTTCTCCAGCAATTTTCAGTAAGGTCACTGCCGCGCGCAAGAGCCCGCGCGTTTCGTGCGCGGTCTCGTGTCCATTGATTGGTGGCATCCGGGCGCCGCAGTGTCAGCTCGCGTTGCCTGGTGGGGGCGTCAGGCAGCGACAGGGGGAACACTGTGGAGCAACGGGTCTGGGGCTTGCATAGAGTGTCAGGAGGTGTCCGAGCTCGCGTGGGCACATGTGGGGAGGCTGAAAAGGTTGTGGGAAGCCACTGAGCCCGTTTTCGCCGCGACCAGTGTGTTGCATTCTTCTCCAAAAGCCGGTACGCTGCAACGCTGACTGGTGGGCGTCCTCCATTTCTTCGGCTCTAGCATACGACGGTGTCGTGCGGGTGACTTTGCTGTGGAGAGTGGGAAGCCGTGGAGACTGAGCAGCCGTGCATGCGTGTCAACATAGTCGTACGTACGGGAGAGGTTTTGTCGTGAGTTCGGTGGAGGGGGGAGGGGTTCTGCCCGTCTAGCACGACGACGAAGATGATCTAGTGGCATGTGATAACTCGACTAGTCGTGTCACTGATTTGTGTTTTTGCCGAGACGCTGAGGTCCAGCGCTGCCAGAGTGGATACGGCGGAGACCGGAGTCGTTGAGGCGGGGTTTTGTGAATTTGCATTTGGTCCCGGCTGGTGGGGGGGGAACCATGGGATACTGGTGGCAGCCTGCTAGGCGGTGTCTCGACGGAGCGGGCTACACGGTCTCCACTCGTGTCCTGGTCTTTGGCGTTGACCCACATCCAACCAATTCCGTTTCGCGCCAGTGATGCCGAGTCTCATGGAGCGTGTTCCTCGGCTTCGCGCACAAATTGCGATGTGACGGCTACCGATTTCAATACATCGATGGCAAACTGCGGCCCAGGGGGCAACGGGTGTTGCGGCTCATATATATTAGGTTACTGTGGCAGCCATGCGCATATGTCACGCTCGGGAGAACGCAGTTTTCACCACGGGTCTGTTAACATGCCATTCCGCTGGCTGCTAGTCGACGAGAGATTGGATCCATATCGACAGGGCATTTCCGGAACATGATAGACCCGACTCTGTTGTGGCCGCTCGTTGTTCGTCATCACGAACAGGCAGTAGAAGCTGTGCCCATCTAGTGCTTGTGGACCCCTGCAGTGTACCAGTCCTGCAAGTGTGTGTGTGTCTCTTGGGGTTCCTCTCAATGATCATAACCTGTTGCTGGAGAGAGATCTCGGCTACTGGTGCAGCAGCAATCAGAGTGTTGTCATCGTGTTCGTGGGGAACGCAGCTTTGCCCGTCGGATAGCAGATACGTAGCGCAGCCGCGCTGCCGGCGAAAGCGTGTTAATGTGCCTTGCTGCTACCGCACTCGTTTGCATGCTTGGGATTGCCTGAGCTTTTTGCCAACTGGCCTGGATGGAGAGTGCAGTACCGAAATGTTGATGTCGTCTGTTGGCGTCCTACACGCCATCATCGTTGATGGGGGGGTTGCTTGCTTCGATGCGCCTGTTCTGCATCCACCAGGCAGGTGATCCACGACGACATTGTCGGCTTGAGCATTTACCTCCCTGATCCTTCTCGCTCGCGTCGCCATGCTGCGGTCATGTGGACGGTTGGAATGGCCGACCTTCCCGTGTGGTGATTCTCCAGAATTATTCAGTAGGGACACTGCGGCTTGCAAGAGCCTGCGCCTTTCGTGCGCCATCACGTGTCCATTGATTGGTGGCATCTGGCCGACGCAGTGTCAGCTCGCGTTGCCTGGTTGGGCGTCAGGCAGCGACAGGGGGAACACTCTCGAGCAGCGGCTGTAGATGTTGCATAGATTGTCAGGTGGTGCCCGAGTGCGTGTGGCCGCATGGGAGCAGGCCGAATAGGGGTTGTGGCAAGCCACTGAAATACGTGGTCTCCGCGCACGGTGTGTCCCATGTTTCTGCACAGAAGGAGAGACGCTGCCACACTTACTGACGGGCGTCCGGCGCCTCTTTCGCTCTAGCATAAGACGGTGTCCTGCGGTTGACTTTGCCGTGCAGAATCAGAAGCAGTGGATGCGTGTCAACATAACCGCATGGACGGGCGACATTCTCTCATGAATCGGGTGGAGGCAGGCGGGGCTCTGCCCGTCTCTCACCACGACGAAGACGATCTAGTGGCATGTGATAACTCGACTACTCATGTCACGGATTTGTGTTTGCCGAGACGCTGAGAGCCAGTGCTGCCAGAGCGGATACGGCGGAGACCGGAGTCGTTGAGGCGGGGTTTTGTGAATTTGCATTTGGTCCCGGCTGGTGCTGAAGTAGACGGGAACCATGGGATGCTGGTGGCAGCCATGCTAGCAGGTATCTCGACGGAGCGGGCTACACGGTCTCCACTCGTGTCCTGGTCTCTGGCGTTGACCCACATCCAACCAATTCCGTTTCGCGCCAGTGATGCCGAGTCTCATGGAGCGTGTTCCTCGGCTTCGCGCACAAATTGCGATGTGACGGCTACCGGTTTCAATACATCCATGGCAAACTGCGGCCCAGGGGGCAACGGGTGTTGCGGCTCATATATATTAGGTTACTGTGGCAGCCATGCGCATATGTCACGCTCGGGAGAACGCAGTTTTCACCACGGGTCTCTTAACATGTCGTTCCACTACCTGCTGTCGACGAGAGATTGGATCCATATCGACAGGGCATTTCCGGAACATGATAGACCCGACTCTGTTGTGGCCGCTTGTGTGTCGTATCCAGGACGAGGATGTAGGGACCGTGGGCCACGCACTGCTTGTGGCCCTTTGTATTGTACGAGTTCTCCAGGTGTGTGTGTCGCGTGCGGTTCCTCTCAATAATCGTAATTCTTGCAAGAGAGTCATCGCGCCCACAGCTGCAGCAGCAATCAGAGTGTTGGCGTTGTGTTTGTGCGGGAGCCCGTTTGGCCGTCGAATGGCCGATATGTAGTGCTGCTGGGTCGGCGGACGCGCGTCAGTGCGGCTTGCTCGTCGAAATCTTTTCCATGCCTGACTTGCCTTCCTTTTTCTGTTGACTGGCCTGGTTGGAGAGTACAGTACCAAAATGTTGATGTTGTTCGTCTGGTGGCGTCCCACACGGCGCCGTGATGGACGAAGCGTTGTGCGCCTTGGTGCAGGGGGATCTGCATCCACCAGCCGGGTGATCCACGAAGGCAGGTTAGGCTTGAGCAACTACCTGACTGATCCTTCTCACTCCCGTCGGCATCCTGCGGTGATGTGGGCCGTTACAATGGCCGGCCCTCCCGTGTTGTGGCTCTCCAGGGATATTCAGTAAGCACACTGCGGCATGGAAGAGCCTGTGCGTTTCGTGCGCCGTCTTGTGTCTTTGTTTTTGTGACATCTGGGCGCCGCAGAGTCTCCTGTGGTTCCTTACAACGATCATAAACGCTTGCTAGAGAGTGATGGCGGCTACAGCTGCAGCAGCAATCAGAGTGTCGGCGGCGTGTTTGTGGGGAGCGCGGCTTTGCCCGTTGGATGGGAGATACCCAGCGCGGCCGTGCTGCCGGGTGAAGCGCGTCATTGCGCATTGCACATCTTACCCTTTTCCATGCCTGATTTGGCTTCATTTCTTCTGCCGACTGGCGTAGCCGGTGAGTGCAGTACCAAAATGTTGATGGCGTTCGTCTGGATGGCGTCTCTCACGGCGTCGTGATGGACTAGGGGTTGCGCGCCTTGGTGCAGGGAAATCTGTATCCACCAGCCGGGTGATCCACGAAGGCAGGTTAGGCTTGAGCAACTACCTGACTGATCCTTCTCTCTCCCGTCGGCAGGCTGCGGTGATGTCGACCGTTGCAATGGCCGGCCCTCCCGTGTTGTGGTTCTGCGGGAATCTTCAGTAAGCACACTGCGGCGTACATGAGCCTGAGTGTCTCGTGCGCCGTCTTGTGTCCTTGTGTTTGTGGCATCTGGGCGCCGCAGAGTCTCCTGTGGTTCCTCACAACGATCATAAACTCTTGCTAGAGAGTGATGGCGGCTACAGCCGCAGCAGCAATCAGAGTGTCGGCGGCGTGATGGTTGTGGAGAGCGCGGCTTTGCCCGTCGGATGGGAGATACCCAGCGCGGCCGTGCTGCCGGGTGAAGCGCGTCATTGCGCATTGCACATCTTACCCTTTTCCATGGCTGATTTGGCTTCATTTCTTCTGCCGACTGGCGTAGACGGTGAGTGCAGTACCAAAATGTTGATGGCGTTCGTCTGGGTGGCGTTCCTCACGGCGTCGCGCTGGCCTAAGGATTGCATGGCTTGGTACAGAGGATTTTACATCCACGAGCCATGTCGCCCACGACTTATGACGGGCTCGGCTTAAGGAACTACGTGCCTGGTCTTCCTCACTCCCGTCGCCATGTTGCGGTGAGGTGGACCGTTCGGATTCCCGACCTTCCCGTATGGTGCTTCTACAGCTAACTGGAATAGGGGCACTGCGGCTTGCAAGAGCATGCGGGTTTCGTGCGCCGTCTCGTGTCCATCGATTGGTGGCATCTGGCCGACGCAGTGTCAGCTCGCGTTGCCTGGTGGGGGCATCAGGCAGCGACGGGGGGAACACTTACGAGCAGCGGCTGTAGATGTTGCATCGATTTTCGGGTGGCGTCCGAGTGCGTGTGGCCGCATGGGGGCAGGCCAAATAGGGGCTGTGGGGAGCTACTGATCCAAGTGTTCTCCGCGCACGGTGTGTCCCATGCTTCTGCACAGAAGGAGGGACGCTGCGACGCTGACTGGTGGCCGTCCTCCACCTCCTCGGCTCTAGCATACGACGGTGTCGTGCGGGTGACTTTGCTGTGGAGAGTGGGAAGCCGTGGAGACTGAGCAGCCGTGCATGCGTGTCAACATAATCGTATGTACGGGAGAGGTTTTGTCGTGAGTTAGGTGGAGGGGGAAGGGGTTCTGCCCGTCTATCGCGACGACGAAGACGATCTAGTGGCATGTGATAACTCGACTAGTCGTGTCACGGATTTGTGTTTTTGCCGAGACGCTGAGGTCCAGCGCTGCCAGAGTGGATACGGCGGAGACCGGAGTCGTTGAGGCGGGGGTTTGTGAATTTGCATTTGGTCCCGGCTGGTGGGGGGGGAACCATGGGATACTGGTGGCAGCCTGCTAGGCGGTGTCTCGACGGAGCGGGCTACACGGTCTCCACTCGTGTCCTGGTCTTTGGCGTTGACCCACATCCAACCAATTCTGTTTCGCGCCAGTGATGCCGAGTCTCATGGAGCGTGTTCCTCGGCTTCGCGCACAAATTGCGATGTGACGGCTACCGGTTTCAATACATCCATGGCAAACTGCGGCCCAGGGGGCAACGGGTGTTGCGGCTCATATATATTAGGTTACTGTGGCAGCCATGCGCATATGTCACGCTCGGGAGAACGCAGTTTTCACCACGGGTCTCTTAACATGTCGTTCCACTACCTGCTGTCGACGAGAGATTGGATCCATATCGACAGGGCATTTCCGGAACATGATAGACCCGACTCTGTTGTGGCCGCTCGTTGTTCGTCATCACGAACAGGCAGTAGAAGCTGTGCCCATCTAGTGCTTGTGGACCCCTGCAGTGTACCAGTCCTGCAAGTGTGTGTGTGTGTGTCTCTTGGGGTTCCTGTCAATGATCATAACCTGTTGCTGGAGAGAGATCTCGGCTACAGGTGCAGCAGCAATCAGAGTGTTGGCGTCGTGTTCGTGGGGAACGCAGCTTTGCCCGTCGGATAGCAGATACGTAGCGCAGCCGCGCTGCCGGCGAAAGCGTGTTAATGTGCTTTGCTGCTACCGCACTCGTTTGCATGCTTGGGATTGCCTGAGCTTTTTGCCAACTGGCCTGGATGGAGAGTGCCGTACCAAAATGTTGATGTCGTCTGTTGGCGTCCTTCACGCCATCATCGTTGATAGAGGGTTTCTTGTCTCGATGCGCCTGTTCTGCATCCACGAGGCATGTGATCCACGAAGACAGGTACGGCTTGAGCAACTACCTGCCTGGTCGTCCTCACTCCCGTCGACATGAAGCGGTGATGTGCACCGTTGGAATGCCCGACCCTCCCGTGTGGTGCTTCTCCGTCTCACGGGAATAAGGACACTGCGGCTTGCAAAAGCCTGCGTGTTTCGTGTGCCGTCTCGTGTCCATTGATTGGTGGCATCTGGGCGACGCAGTGTCAGCTCGGGTTGCCTGGTGGGGGCATCAGGCAGCGAGAGGGGGAACACTCTCGAGCAGCGCCTGTAGTTGTTGCATCGATTTTCGGGTGGCGTCCGATAGCATGTGGGCACATGCGGGCACGCCGAATAGGAGTCGAGGCGAGCCACTGAACTAAGTGTTCCACGTGGAGATCTGTCGCATGCTTAGGCACAGTCGGGCGTACGCTGTGACGCTTACTAGCGAGCGTCTGCCACATCTTCTGCTCTAGCATACGACGGTTTCCTGCGGGTGGCTTTGCCGTGGGGACTGAGAAGCAGTAGATGCGTATCACATATATTCACGCGTACGAGCGACGTTCGGTCATGACTCGGGTGGAGGCCGGGCGGGGTTCTGCGGGTCTCTCGCCACGACAAACACGATCTGGTAGCATGTGATATCTCGGCTAGTCACGTCACGGATTTTTGTTTGCCGAGGCGCTGAGAGCCAGCGCTGCCAGACCGGCGACGGCGGAGACCGGAGACGTTGAGGAGGGGGTTTTGTGAATTTGCTTATTGGTCCCGACCGGTGGCGAAAGAGACGAGAAGCATACAGGTCTATGGGCGCCATGCTAGCTGCTTGCTCGTCTGACCGGAACAGACGCGTATTCGCTCGTATCCGGTATATGGCGTTTACCAGCATCCAACCAGTTATGTTTCGCGCCAGTGAGGCCCATCCTCATAGCGTCTGTTACTCGGCTTCGCACACACAATGCGACGTGATGCTACCGGTCCTAGCACATCCACGGGGAATGCGGATCGGGGGGCAACGCGAGTTGCGACTCATTATATTATGCGAATGTGGCAAACATATTCCTCGATGACGGGTGCGAAGGCGTTGCCCACACTACGGGTCTCTTAACATGTCGGTGCACTCGCTGCTGTTGACGAGAGATTGGATCCATATCGACCGGGGATCCCAGGAGCATTATAGGCCCGACTCTGCTGTCTCCGCTCTTTGTTCGTAATCAGGACGAAGATGTAGGGACTTTGGGCTACGCTCGGCTCGTGGCCCTCTGTAGCGTACGAGTCCTGCAGGTGTGTGTGTGTCTCCTGTGGTTCCTCTCATTGATCGTAAACTCTTGGTGTAGAGTGATGCCGGGTACAGCTGCAGCAGCAATCAGAGTGGTGGCGGTGTGTTTATGGGAGCGCAGCTTTGCCCGTCGGATAGCAGATACCCAACACAGCCGTGCTGGAGGCGGAGGCACGTCTGTGCGCCTTGCTTGTCGATCGCCTTTCCATATGTGACTTGCCTTGATTTCTTTTGGCCGACTGGCCTGGATGGAGGGTGCAGTACCAGATTGTTGATGTCGTCTGCTGGCGTCCCACATGGCATCGTGATGGTTGAAGGGTTACATGCCTTGGTGCAGGGGATTCTGCATCCAGCAGGCATGTGCTCTGCGAAGAGGGGTTCCGCTTAAACAACTGCTTGCCTGGTCCACATGACTCCCATCGAGACGCGGCGCCGGTGTGGACCGCTGAAATGGCCGGTCGTCCCACTCGATGCTTCTCCAGCGAGTATCAGTAGGGATACTGCAGCGTGCAACACTCTCCGCGTTTCGTGCGCCGTCTTGTGTCTTTGTTTTTGTGACATCTGGGCGCCGCAGAGTCTCCTGTGGTTCCTCTCAATGATCATAACCTGTTGCTGGAGAGAGATCTCGGCTACAGGTGCAGCAGCAATCAGAGTGTTGTCGTCGTGTTCGTGGGGAACGCAGCTTTGCCCGTCGGATAGCAGATACGTAGCGCAGCCGCGCTGCCGGCGAAAGCGTGTTAATGTGACTTGCTGCTACCGCACTCGTTTGCATGCTTGGGATTGCCTGAGCTTTTTGCCAGCTGGCCTGGATGGAGAGTGCAGTGCCAAAATATCGGGCTGCATGCTGGCGTCCCACACGCCATCATGGTTGATGGGGGGTCTCTTGTCTCGATGCACCTGTTCTCAGTCCACCAGGCAGGTGATCCACGAAGACAAGGACGGCTTAGGCAACTACCGGCCTGATCCTCCTCGCTCCCGTCGACATGCTGCGGTGATGTGGACCGTTGGAATGGCCGGCCTTCCTGTGTGGTGGTTCTGCAGCTAGGTTCAGTAGGAACACTGCGGCCTGCAAGAGCCTCGCCGTCTCGCGGGCCGTCTCGTGTCCGTGGGCCTGTGGCACCTGGGCGACGCACAGTCTCGTTTGGTTCCTCACAATAATCATAAACTCTTGCTGGAGAGTGGCCGCGGCTACAGGTGCAGCAGCAATAAGAGTGTCGGCGTCGTGTTTGTGGGGAGCGCCGCTTTGCCCGTCGGATGGCAGATACTCAGCGCAGCTGTGCTCCTTGGGGCGCTGGGAAAGCGCGTCAGTGCGACCTGCTCCTACCCCAACCTTTTCCGTCTTCGCGACTGTCTTCCTATTTTGCCGCCCGGCCGGGATGGAGAGCGCAGTACTCAAATGGTGAGGTCGCTTTGGCGTCCCACACGCCGTCTTACTCGATAAGGGGTTGCATGCCCCGATGCAAGTGTTCTGCACTCACCCGGAAGGCGATCCACGAAGAGGGGTTCCGCTTAAACAACTGCTTGCCTGGTCCACATGACTCCCGTCGAGACGCGGCGCCGCTGTGGACCCCTGAAATTGCCGGTCGTCCTATGTGGTGCTTGTCCAGCATTCATCAGTAGGGATACTGCGGGGTGCAAGACCCTGCGCGTTTCGTGCGCCGTCCTGTGTCCGTGGATTTGTGACATCTGGGCGCCGCAGGGTCTCCTGGGGTTCTTCTCAATAATCATAAACTCTTGCTGGGGAGTGATCGCGGTTACGGCTGCAGCAGCAATCAGCGTGTTGGCGTCGTGTCTGTAGGGGCGCCGGTTTTCCCGTCGGATGGCAGATACTCAATGCAGCCGTGATTCCGGGGGAAGCCCGTCTGTGCCGCTTGCTTGTCGAACGCCTTTCCATGCCTAACAGGCCTTCCTTTTTGTGCCGACTGGTGTAGACGGTGAGTGCAGTACCAAAATGGTGATGCCGGTCGTCCGGTGGCGTCCCACACGGCGTCGTGATGGACGAAGGGTTGCACGCCTTGGTGCAGGGGATACTGCATCCACCAGATATGTGATCTGCAACGACGGGTTCGGATTCAGCAACTAACTGCCTGAGCGTCCTCGCTCGAGTCGACATGAAGCGTTGACGTGTGCACCGTTGCAATGCCCGACCTTCCCATGTGGTGCTTCTCCAGCTGTCGAGAGTATGGACACTGCGGCTTGCAAGAGCCTGCGCTTTTCGTGGGCCTTCTCGTGTCCATCGATTGGTGGTATCCGGGCGACGCAGTGTCAGCTCGCGTTGCCTGGTGGGGGCGTCAGGTAGCGACAGGAGGAACACTCCCGAGCGGCGCCTGTAGTTGTTGCATCGATTTTCGGGTGGGGTCCGAGGGAGTGTGGCCGCACTAGGGCACGCTGAATAGGGGTTGTGGCGAGCCACTGAACTAAGTGTTCTTCTGTCAATGCTTCGGCACAGTCGAGCCTACGCTGTGAAGCTTACTAGCTAGCGTCTGCCACATCTTCTGCTCTAGCATACGACGTTTTCCTGCGGGTGACTTTGCCGTGGAGACTGAGAAGCAGTAGATGCGTATCACATATATTCACACGTACGAGCGACGTTCGGTCATGAATCGGGTGGAGGCCGGGCGGGGTTCTGCGGGTCTCTCGCCACGACAAACACGATCTGGTAGCATGTGATATCTCGGCTAGTCACGTCACGGATTTTTGTTTGCCGAGGCGCTGAGAGCCAGCGCTGCCAGACCGGCGACGGCGGAGACCGGAGACGTTGAGGAGGGGGTTTTGTGAATTTGCATTGGTCGCGGCCGGTTCTGAAGGGGACCACGAGCACTGAATGCTGGTGGCAACCAAGCTAGCAGGTATCTCGCCGGACCGGGCCAGACGGGTTTCCACTCGTCTCCAGGTATTTGGCGTTTACTAGATACCATTCAATTACGGTTCGCGGCAAGGATGCCCATTTCCTTGGAGTCTGTTACCTGGCTTCGCGCACGCAGTCACTTGTGAGGGCTGCCAGTCCTGACACATCCATGACACACTGTGGCTCAGGAGTCCACTGGTGTTGCGGCTCATATACATTAGGTGACTGTGTCAAGCATATGGGCGTCAGCAACGCTTGGGAAGACACCATCGACACCACAGGTCTGTTAACATGCCATTCCGCTGGCTGCTAGTCGACGAGAGATTGGATCCATATCGACAGGGCATTTCCGGAACATGATAGACCCGACTCTGTTGTGGCCGCTCGTTGTTCGTCATCACGAACAGGCAGTAGAAGCTGTGCCCATCTAGTGCTTGTGGACCCCTGCAGTGTACCAGTCCTGCAAGTGTGTGTGTGTGTGTCTCTTGGGGTTCCTGTCAATGATCATAACCTGTTGCTGGAGAGAGATCTCGGCTACAGGTGCAGCAGCAATCAGAGTGTTGGCGTCGTGTTCGTGGGGAACGCAGCTTTGCCCGTCGGATGGGAGATACTCAGCGCGGCCGTGATTCCGGGGGAAGCGCGTCATTGTGCATTGCACATCTTACCCTTTTCCATGCCTGATTTGGCTTCGTTTCTTCTGCTGACTGGCGTAGCCTGTGAGTGCAGCACCAAAATGTTGATGGCGTTCGTCTGGGTGGCGTCTCTCACGGCGTCGTGATGGACTAGGGGTTGCACGCCTTGGTGCAGAGGATTCTGCTTCCACGAGACATGTGACCCACGACTTCCGACGGCCTCGGCTTATGCAACTACCTGCCGGGTCGTCGTCACTCGCGTGAACATGGTGCGGCGATGCGGACCGTTGGGATGCCTGGCCCTCCCGTTTGGTGCTTCTCCATCTAACTGGAATAGGAACACAGCGGCTTGCAAGAGCCTGTGCCTTTCGTGCGCGGTCTCGTGTCCATCGATTGGTGGCATCCGGGCGACGCAGTGTCAGCTCGCGTTGCCTGGTGGGGGCGTCAGGCAGCGACAGGGGGAACACTCTCGAGCAGCGCCTGTAGATGTTGCATCGATTTTCGGGTGGCGTCCGAGGGCGTGTGGGCCCATGAAAGCAGGCCGAATAGGGGTTGTGGCGAGCCCCTGATCCGAGTGTTCTCCGCGGAAGTTGTGTCCCATGCTTGTGCACAGAAGGGAGTACGCTGCGATGCTGACTGGCGGGCGTCCGCCAGCTCTTCTGTTCTAGCATACGACGGTTTGCTGCGGGTGGCTTTGCCGTGGGGACTGAGAAGCAGTAAATGCGTGTCATCATAATCGTATGGACGGGTCAGGTTCTGCCATCAGTTAGGTGGAGGGCAGATGGGGCGGGCTCTGTCCATCTCTCACGACGACAAAGACGATCTAGAGGCATGTGATCACTCGACTAGTCATGTCACGGATTTGTGTTTGCCGAGACGCTGAGAGCCAGCGCTGCCGGACCGGCGATGGTGGAGACCGGAGTCGTTCAGGCGGACTTTTGTGAATTTGCATTTTGGTCGCAGCCGGTTCTAAAGGGGACCACGAGCACTGAATGCTGGTGGCAACCAAGCTAGCAGGTATCTCGCCGGACCGGTCTAGCGGGTATCCACTCGTCTCCAGGTATTTGGCGTTTACTATCTACCATTCAATTACGGTTCGCGGCAACGGTGCCCATCCTCATGGAGTCGGTTACTCGGCCTCGCGCATGTAATGCGTTGTGAGGGCTGCCAGTCCTAACGCACCCATGGCAAACTGCGGCTCGGTGGGCAACTGGTGTTGCGGCTCATATACATTAGGTGACTGAGCCAAACATATGCGTCGACGGCGTGTCCCAAGGCGTTCCCTACACTACGTGTCTCTGAACATGTCGCTCCACTCGCTGCTGTCGACGAGAGATTGGATCCATATCGACAGGGCATTTCCGGAACATGATAGACCCGACTCTGTTGTGGCCGCTCGTTGTTCGTCATCACGAACAGGCAGTAGAAGCTGTGCCCATCTAGTGCTTGTGGACCCCTGCAGTGTACCAGTCCTGCAAGTGTGTGTGTGTGTGTCTCTTGGGGTTCCTGTCAATGATCATAACCTGTTGCTGGAGAGAGATCTCGGCTACAGGTGCAGCAGCAATCAGAGTGTTGGCGTCGTGTTCGTGGGGAACGCAGCTTTGCCCGTCGGATAGCAGATACGTAGCGCAGCCGCGCTGCCGGCGAAAGCGTGTTAATGTGCCTTGCTGCTACCGCACTCGTTTGCATGCTTGGGATTGCCTGAGCTTTTTGCCAGCTGGCCTGGATGGAGAGTGCAGTGCCAAAATATCGGGCTGCATGCTAGCGTCCCACACGCCATCATGGTTGATGGGGGGTCTCTTGTCTCGATGCACCTGTTCTCAGTCCACCAGGCAGGTGATCCACGAAGACAAGGACGGCTTAGGCAACTACCGGCCTGATCCTCCTCGCTCCCGTCGACATGCTACGGTGATGTGGACCGTTGGAATGGCCGGCCTTCCTGTGTGGTGGTTCTGCAGCTAGGTTCAGTAGGAACACTGCGGCCTGCAAGAGCCTCGCCGTCTCGCGGGCCGTCTCGTGTCCGTGGACTTGTGGCACCTGGGCGACGCACAGTCTCGTTCGGTTTTTCTCAATAATCATAAACTCTTGCTGGAGAGTGGTCGGGGCTACAGGTGCAGCAGCAATCACAGTATTGGCTCAGGTTTTCCCGTCGGATGGCAGATACGTGGCGCAGCCGTGATTCCGGGGGAAGCCCTTCTGTGCGGCTTGCTCGTCAAACATCTTTCCATGCCTCGCTTGTCTTCCTTTTTGTGCCTGCTGTCGTAGACGGTGAGTGCAGTACCAAATGGTGATGTCGTTCGTCCGGTGGCGTCCGACACGGCGTCGTGCTGGACGAAGGGTTGCACGCCTTGGTGCAGAGCCTTCTGCATCCACGAGGCATGTGATCCACGACGACGGCCTCAGCTGAGGGAACTCCCTGCCTGGTGCCCCTCACTCCCGTCGACCTGAAACGGTGCTGTGAACCGGTGGAATGCCCGACCTTCCCACGTGGTGCTTCTCCAGATATCGAAAGTATGGACACTGCGGCTTGCAAGAGCCTGCGCGTTTCGTGCGCCGTCTCGTGTCCACTGATTGGTGGCATCTGGGCGACGCAGTGTCAGCTCGCGTTGCGTGGTGGGGGCATCAGGCAGCGACAAAGGGGACACTGTCGAGCAGCAGCGGCTGTAGATGTTGCATCGATTTCCTGGTGGCGTGCGCGTGCACGTGGGCGCATGAGGGCACGCCAAATAGGGGTTGTGGCGAGCGACTGAACTAAATGTTCTCTGCGCACGATCTGTCGCATGCTTCTGCAACAAAGGCGGTACGCTGCGACGCTGACTGGCGGGCGTCCGCCACCTCTTCGGCTCTAGCATACGGCGGTTTCCCGCGGGTGCGTTTGCCGTGGAGACTGAGAAGCGTGGATGCGTACAACACATATTCCCACAGATGAGCGACGTTCGGTCATGAATCGGGTGGAGGCCAGGCGGGGTTCTGCGGGTCTCTCGCCACGACAAACACGATCTGGTAGCATGTGAAATCTCGGCTAGTCATGACACGGATTTTTGTTTGCCGAGGCGCTGAGAGCCAGCGCTGCCAGACCGGCGACGGCGGAGACCGGAGTCGTTCAGGGGGGGTTCGGTGAAATTGCATTTTGGTCGCAGCCGGTTCTGAAGGAGACGGGGAGCACTGAACGCTGGTGGCACCCGTGCTAGCCAGTGCGTCGCCGGACCGAGCTAGACGGGTTTCCACTCGGATCCTGGTATTTGGCGTTTACTAGCAACAATTCACTGACGGTTCGCGGCAAGGATGCCCATGTTCGCGGAGTCTGTGACCTGGCATCGCCCACACATTGCAATGTGGGAGCTGCCAGTCCTGACACACCCATGACAAACCGCGCCTCAGGGGAAACCTGGTGTTGCGGCTCCTTTATAGTAGGCGACTGTAGCGATACGGGCATCAGCGAGGCTTCTGAAGACACTGTCGACACCACGGGTCTCTTAACATGTCGTTCCACTACCTGCTGTCGACGAGAGATTGGATCCATATCGACAGGGCATTTCCGGAACATGATAGACCCGACTCTGTTGTGGCCGCTCGTTGTTCGTCATCACGAACAGGCAGTAGAAGCTGTGCCCATCTAGTGCTTGTGGACCCCTGCAGTGTACCAGTCCTGCAAGTGTGTGTGTGTCTCTTGGGGTTCCTCTCAATGATCATAACCTGTTGCTGGAGAGAGATCTCGGCTACAGGTGCAGCAGCAATCAGAGTGTTGGCGTCGTGTTCGTGGGGAACGCAGCTTTGCCCGTCGGATAGCAGATACGTAGCGCAGCCGTGATTCCGGGGGAAGCCCGTCTGTGCGGCTTGCTCGTCGAACGGTTTTCCATGCCTGACTTGCCTTGCTTTTTTTGTGCCGACTGGCCTGGATGGAGAGAGCAGTACCAAATGGTGATGTCGTTCGTCCGGTGGCGTCCGACGCGCCGTCGTGCTGGACAAAGGGTTGCACGCCTTGGTGCAGAGCCTTCTGCATCCACGAGGCATGTGATCCACGACTTCCGACGGCCTCGGCTTATGCAACTACCTGCCGGGTCGTCGTCGCTCGCGTGAACATGGTGCGGCGATGCGGACCGTTGGGATGCCTAACCCTCCCGTTTGGTGCTTCTCCATCTAACTGGAATAGGGACACAGCGGCTTGCAAGAGCCTGCGCCTTTCGTGCGCGGTCTCGTGTCCATCGATTGGTGGCATCCGGGCGACGCAGTGTCAGCTCGCGTTGCCTGGTGGGGGCGTCAGGCAGCGACGGGGGGAACACTCACGAGCAGCGGCTGTAGATGTAGCAACGATTTTCGGGTGGCGTCCGAGTGCGTGTGGCCGCATGGGGGCAGGCCGAATAGGGGTTGTGGGGAGCTACTGATCCAAGTGTTCTCCGCGCACGGTGTGTCGCATGCTTCTGCAACAAAGGCGGTACGCTGGCATGGGTTACTGGTCGCGGACCCGCGCGAGTGCGGCACTCGCATAAGAGACGGGGCTGGAGTATATATTCTGCCGGCGCATAGGGGAAGTGGCTTGTCGTCTCTGCAGGGATAGAGCGGTTCACGGGGAGGTCCGCCGCTGGACGATTAACTTGAAACACGAAGCCACGTGTTTGTTAACGGCGTGAGGCCGGAACCCTCTCGGCAAACGTCACATTGCAGCCTCCTAGGCATGCTGCGTTGTTTCTTATTTTTGTTTTTCGGTTGAATCACGAGCGTCTCTCCTCGGCATTGAGCGCTGCGCAGCCATGAGAGTCTGGCCTGGGTGTGCGTCAGTGATGCTCTATTAGAGCGTGCTGTCATAGCGACTCGCCTTAAGTGTGCCGGTGTGTGCCATCGTGGACAGTTTGTCTGCATCTCGACGTGCCTACACCGTTATGACGCGCCACGTCCTGATGAGACGTTTTGTCCTTGGTGGTGGTGTCCAGAAGAAAATAGTGAGTACATTGATCTGGAACGCGTTGGGGGGGTCGTTGGTTTGGATTTAGAGCGGCGTCGCTCTGAGAAGGAAGCTGCAAATGTGCATTTCCAGCTTCTTAGGAGGATGAGAGGCATAGTGACTATGGTTTCGTGATTAGGAGGGCAGTGAAGCTATGTGCATCATTCGTATCCATAAGAGGAGTGTGTTGAGGTTTGATTTGTTGTAGGGTGTCGGAAGCCGCAAGGGTGAGGGGTGTAGGCGGTGGCAGGACACGGCTGCACGTATTGGCAGTTAAGCGTGGTAGGTGCATTTATCCGGTTGAAGGCTACGGGAGGTAGGTGGGAACGCGTTACGAACGGTAGATCTCTGCCTCAACTCGGGGAGCCTCTCAGTGTCACCGGCTGCACATATGCAATTTGTTGTGTTGTGTGCTTTTTAAGAAAAAAGTAGGGGCTCTTCGTCGTCAGCACGAGATTCGACAGCGTGACGACACGAAGGAATCGGTGTCCGCAACGAGTAGTGTGCAGCGCAGCATCACATATCCCACAGCGTATACTACCAAACGGGGTCATGATGTGCTCCGAAGTGTGCGGCATGAGGTTCTGGAGCAGGCATCGCTCCCCATGCCTGCCGCTCCGTAACTTTAGGAATTGCAACACGGGCAAGTCAGAGGCGGGGAGCCGCAGCCGTCCGGGGGGTCACATTAGACAAGCCGTTTGCCTTATGTTCGTGAAACTCGTGTCGGGGTACCTATCAACGTGGCGATGCGCGCACGTGAGCCAAAACAGACTATTGCGACCGTGTCGCTTAACCCTGAACTGGGGAGGTCGTATCAGCGTGTATGCGGCGTCAGCGATGTTGTTGTGCGCTTCAGTACGCAGCGTTGTCAGCGGGTCCGGTGCCTCTAGCAAAATAGCCTGCGTTTTCTGGTGCCTCTCCGGTAAATTTCCACGTCGTATTTCTTTCGGTTCAAGGGATACAGGCATAGCTGTCCCGATGATGGTTTCAGCTTCCGTTCCTGACTTGTTTTCCACTTTACTCGGTTCCTTCGCCTACCGCCGTTCCTAGTCTGCATCATTGCACGGGCGGCGTGAGGGCTGCAAAATTACTCCACTCCTTTTTCGCTTTACGGTCACGGCCGTGAGACGCTAGCAGTCAATTATGGGAGTCTGCAGATAATGGGCAGAGTAGAGGAGAGACACACGAGATCGGCAATAGGTGTGAGAGTGTCTGGCCAGGTAGTCGATGCTGTTTGTGTGGGGATTTGTTGCAAGTTGTTGCGTGGCCACGGAAGGAGATATCATGCAGACAGCACGCGATCACCCGAGTTTGCTCATATGCCGCAGTGGCTGACGTGAATGTACTGTCTTGCCTGTTCCGGTGACGGAGTAACAGACAGACTGCAGCAGGTTAGGGAGGCAGTGGCGTAATGGATGCTATCCAGCATATCAACTGGACGTGGGTCTCTGTAGCGTGATTGAGATTGTCGTCCGCCTCACCTAATTCCGCTGCTACAAATGCTCGCCCATCGTAAGGTTGTTTTGCCTAGCATTCGCGCCTGTCGGCAGATTTTTCACTATGGCACTCCGTCGGCAAGCCTCTACCCTTCCTCTTTGTGTTCAGTTTTTCCCGGTAAGAACGTTGCTTCCTACAGGCGTATGATCGGGTGCAACGACGAGAAAAGGACAGGAGACGAGAGCGTGGGAGGCGGTCCTTTGCAGGGTGGGTGAGCACCTGGCGTTTTGAGGCTGGCAACTCCTGTCTCTGGTTCTACATGTGGAATGGCCACATTTTTAGGGGCCACTTGTAGTCGTACCTGGCTGGTGAGGCACCAATGGTAGCGCTTTGTGATTGGCTCTGTCATCACACTGCAACGTCTGTTCAGGTCAAGAAGGTACGCGGCGATTCTAAAGGCCAACCAAGGTAGCAGGCGCATCTACCTCATCTGCCTGCTCCATACGAGGGCCAGTCAGCTCCAGGTAGAGGTACACGAGAGATCAGCGACGGCGTGCGTCGTCAAGGCGTCTGTGTATTGTCCGTGACTGCGGTGCAACACAGCAGGTGTTGTCTCTTATACATCCGGACGTCATCCGTTCGTGACAGCAGAGAGAAAATGGGTACCCATGGCGGTGTTCCCTTTGTGCCCTTTTTATGGGCTGTTCGAAACCGCGCCGCGAAAGCGCGGTACACGAGCTGACCTGTCCTGATGACGTGTGACGGCTCATTGTGATGTTTTTCCATTTCCAGTCTAAGAGTGTACGTTGTAGTTATTAAAGTCAATAAAGGCAGCAGGCTTCAGTTACGTCATACGCCTGCTCCATACGAGGTCCCCTCAGCTCCAGGTAGAGGTACCAGAGAAATTTGCGAAGGCATGTATCTTCACTCTGTTTGGGTATTGTCCGTGTCCGCGATCCATCACAGCCGGTGTCGTCTGTGCATCACGACATCGTCCGCTGTTGCCCCACCAGAGCAAATGGGCGCCCAAATGGGGTTTCCTCTGGGCGTTGTAGTTGCCCTCTGGTTTCCCCTGTCGTGGCTCGGCATTCTCTTTTGGTCCGCATGCTTCCGGTACCAGCGTCGCGTAGAGATCAGAGGGCAGCGTAGCCGAGGTGTTGCCTGGTCTTCCGTGGCCGTCTCCCTTGTTCTGCTTGCCAGTCTGGGTTACACTTGTTTTCGTGTGTGACGTGTGTTATAGTAGTCGTGTGCTCGTTGGGCAAGTCTCTCTGTAACCGTATTAATCTCCAGTTGCCGTCTACTTCCCACTGATGTCGAGGGGTACGCGTTCATTGGACTGGTAGATGTGTTATTCAAGGCAAGAAGTCTGCGTTGTCTAAGTGAGCAGATAAATTATCTGTTGAGAACCACATGTACAGTCACCGGGGTAGAAAGTGTCGAAAGAAGCTAATGGACAGTGGCGATTGATAACTAGACACATGTCTGCCTACATGCAGTAGGTGCCCCCATACGGCAAAGAATGTGCCTGTGGTAACCGCGCCACTCTGGTTTGCAGACGCCACCGCACGTAATGTCTGTCATGCTTTAAGTTGTATTTATGCGCGCATGCACATACCAACCTAAATATGGATATCTGTATATGGCGCTGGTAAAGTGTGTGCGGAGAAGCCGGTTTTCTCCTGCTACCAACAGGATTCGTCGGAATGGGTGGGGGAGAAGCCGCTCACTGGTGAATGAAGTCTCGACCGGGAAGCGAATCAGAGTTGAATCAAGCATAGTTGTTGCGGATGAGTGTGAATCACGTGTCGATGGCACAGCACCGAGGCTGTGCTCTGTCACCTGTGGCTCCTGGTGAGATTGTCGGCACAAGCATTTGTTTGATGCGCGTCTCCCTCTGGCGTCCTCAGTCGAAATCCGTAGGTGACTCGAAGATGAGTCGACGGCTTAGCAGCTAGGGTCCACTGTAACATCACAAACGAGCAACACATCGAATACGGGCACTAACGAACACAAGGTGTGTTCCTTATGAATCTTGTCGTAACGTAAATATGATGAGTAGTGGCTACACCTGATGTGGCGCCGCGATCGCTACGAGATGAATTTGCAACATATATTCCGTCATTACTCGCTGTGGTAATCCGGTATGGGCTTTGATATTGCTCTCGTCACGCCATATCCCCAGAGCGACCATGGCATACCACAGGGAGGCCTGACGAGGATTTATGGAGACCCTAGCACGCCGAGAAATGGGTTTTTCCGTCGGCAGGGCACTACCAAGGAACCTAGATCCGGCGTTGGAACTAGACCTTACTTAGATCCAGATATTTATGGTCGGTGTGCTAGGGCGATGGACCGCGGATTCTGGCTGAAAGGTGGCCAGTTTCATAGCTTGAATAGCGGGACTCGCGTGTGTTAGAAGCCTGCCACTGCAGTGAAGTAGTCGCTATCCAACTTATCACGTTCGTGCTTCCTTTTTTCTTCGCAATAGGACGTGAAAGAAGGATATAGCTCCTCGAGCAAGAGGGTCTTCAATCTCATCCATATTTTGTCACGTGCTGACTTATTTTTCTGCCGCAATTGTGTTGTCAGGAACTTGAATAGGCTTCAGAGGGCAACCAATCTTATGCATATCTGCGATATTCGGAGGACGTGACAACGATACAGAGGGATACGTTTAAGCGGCAAAACGTGACGCTGCGGGTGAGAATGTTAATGTAATATTATTAATAGTTTTACGGAGATCTGTCAAGCTTGGTTTCAGTAAGAAGAACGACAGTCCCGTCTACATTTGCACAAGGAAGAAGGAAATGCTGAAGTAGAAAGGAATTGTGGGAAGGAGAGTTGGTTTCTGTCTCTCGTATGGTGCCTCGTGTCTGTCCTGGGTAATCGGCGGGTCGTCGTCCTCCTCGACTTCCCGACAGCTGACAGTGGAAAGATAAGTCCGGAGAAGGGGACGTTAAACGAAATACGGAAGAATATAGGGGACCACAAACGGAAGGAGTTGCGGTTTCAGTCTACAGTGATTGACTAAGATATCGGAAGTGACGTATGCTGACAGGAGCATGTGGTTAAATCTCTTCTTTGGCGACATATTATTTCTACATGCCTTTCTTGCTCCATCCTTCTCTCTTCTTCGCCCTGCGATAATGCAGAGGAAGATCGATATGACGAGGAACAGAGGCATATGTTGTGTCACTAGCGTAAAAGACAATCAGTTTCATACGTTGTGGCAAAATATGGAAAAATGTTAGTGACGAAGCGATGAAATGTTTGCTTCAATGTAGGTGGAAGCATTGTCAAGGCAAGGCCAGGCGCTGTCTTTTACGGTGTTCCTTTGTGAAGTGCAGGCCTGTGTGTTGCGATATTTGGAGAAAAGAGAGTCTTGTCTCTTTAAGGGGGTAGTGTATACGTGATTCCTTTTCCTAGTACGTAAATTGTCGCCGCCAGATAGTCAGAAAATTGTGAAAACGAGTGAGCTATTTTCAGAGAATGTCTTGGTTTTTATCATCATCAAATAATGTAGGAAATTGAAAAAAGAGAATCACTATTCACATACTATTTTTCATGTGGCCAAATATTGCGACAAATTGGCAAAAAGGACGGCAAGCGGTTTGGTGGAACGCCGAGGGAAGAGCCTTACAAGAGTGACGAATTTCCCGGGATAAAGGGGGATCGTACGTATTCAGCCACGAGTTCCGCTTAAGAAAACCTTCCAGACGGTATATCAAAATCAATGAGGACGAGAAGCAAGGAAGACGCCCACCTGTGTAGGACAACCCCCCCATTAAATGTGGCCCCGCTTTTCTCCTGAAAGTGTGCTCATATGTGTGGAGTTGAACCACGTCGTGATGTTGTGTACAGATGTCCGGCTGTGTCAAACTCCTGGGGCTATCACTGGGCCTGAAAACGAAAATGTTTGAATGGTGTAAAGTCTTTCCCCCCGTGTTCGTGCATCCGGAGAAAACTCCTCAACCGAGCGCCCTGAGCTTAGCAGCGCGCTCCGTTTCCGTGTCCGACGACTGCACCCGATCGGTAAAACCCACCTGGACATGCAGTCAGAGCTGTTGCAACTGAGATCTCGAGATATGCATTTGTAGGTGGATTTCGTAAAGAGTCGCTGGTAGGAGGAGCCACGACGTTTGTCGCATTAGACCATCATCAGACGCTGCTTAAGGGCGTGTTCAGCTAGCGGCTGAGGATGTTGCGATACTGGCCGCCGTGTGATCCCCCGTCCCGTGGCCCCCCGTAGGCAGAGACTGTGTGCATAGGCAGCTGAGAAACCTGCAGCTAGGAACAAAGTGCAGCAGAAGACGCACATACCATTAGCCGTAACATCATGCACCGTGCAGACTCCGCACTGACCGCCCCCTTGCATTCACTACATCTCTGCAGACTGTATCACCTTTTTCAATGTTTAGATTGTTTTGGGTTTATCAGTTGAGATCGGCGACCCACAGTAATATCCGGACACTACTGATTCGGCAACGTGGGCTTGGAGACACATACTAAGCGTAAAGGCTTTAGTCCACTGTGATGCCATATCGATTCTCCGGACTTCATATGTGGTGGTAACCATTCGAGAGTGGATAAATGAGTTTCGCCCTTCTGTGCGCGGGGTGGCTCTAGCCCAATCAACTGTGGCCAGCCGTTGCCGGAGAAACCTAAGCCAGGGTTTTTTTTCTCTCCCGGTAACTCCACTGCAACTCTGCCCAAGCCTCGTGTTGAGCTAAAACTTGCACATCATTGGAACACGACAGTTGACAAGGATGGATGCTGTCAACCACTTTTCCTCTATCCGTCTCGGTCGTCGTTCTATGAAATATGGGTCTCCACCAACTGGCAAAAGACGGATGTCACTACGACACAATTCGTGCTCTCGTGAGCGTGCACTCTCGCTCCGTTTGCAGTTTTTTGTTAACGGGAATTGTCACTTCTGACGTGAAAGGAGAAACAAAATGCATCTTGAAAGAATGAACAATGCTCAGCCCTTGAACTCGGACGAAGAGCGGCTCAGCACAACCGCTGACCAACGTGATTTTCCGGTTTGTTGTCCAGCAATTTAATGCACGTCGCCATCGATTCGCACAGGGAATCTGGTGCAGAATGATCGCACCTCCAAGGTTAGCGGCTCGAGATGGTGACATCAGAGGAACCACACGTGCACTGTCTTCACGCCAGCGATACCAAAAGTAAAACGGCAAACCATGTATCCTGTTGTGAGAGCATCGGAAACACACACAGCCGTTTTGCCATGGCTTTCACGACGTGCATACACTAAAGCTGGGCGGTTGTGGCTCCTGCCATGGGGTACGGCAGTACGCAGATGCCCCATCGAAAATCTGCCTCCTAACGAAGTTTCGAAACATCTGCCAATTGGAACCACAAGTGGAGGTGGCTATATTATGCGGTTTCGACAATTTTCTGCCAAAAGGGGTCCCTACAATCACAGCCCCAAAGCGTCTGGCTTCTTCAGTGGCTGCCTCAGTTTTACACAAAGGAACAGAGCCTCCAGTATATTTGCGCTAGCAAGACATGAAGTAACCGAAAGTGGCAACACTCGGAGCCTCACAGTTAACTTCATGCATACAATTGTGGCCTCCGTATTAGCCAATGTGCAAGTCTTTCCCAACGACGCTCATGTCTACTTCTAGGGCCGGTGACTGGGATCGAGCCTTCGGATAAGAGAGACAGGATAGAAATGTGGGCGTGAACAACCTCAAAGAACGGAAGCAGACCTTCGCTGCTGAGGAGAAACAGATTTTTATGCGAGTGCCACATTCGAGGAAACGACCTGAGTGGCCTCCCTCATGCAGAGAAATGGAATTGCTGGAAATAGCAAGAGTCTTGGGTCTTTGCTCTGATGGATGTGCGACGACCCGGCGTTACTGGATATCTAATATATCTCTGATTCTTGACATTAAAACTCATTCCGCTCTAATCAGTGATTCAAGGTATACTGTAAACCACGGGTGTATACACATCACCTCGTGGATTTATTCCTCAGAAAGACAAATTCCGCGAACTGAAACTGAGTTGGACAAGCCTGTGTCATGTGACTGTGCGTTATTATGTTTGTGAAACCAATTCGTATCTATCATCGATAGCGTTTTGGACACCTATATGACCCGAAATTATGCCAGGCATTCCGTCTGGTGGTAGGGTTGACCTTATTTTTCGACTATGCAGGCCCAAGCATCTACGCATAGCCGCTGAGTCGAGTATTGACAACTGTGGTCTTAATTGAACGATAAATGCTGCGGATTTTGCCACGCAACTGCTGAGGAACTCATCGCGACAAGTCGTCTTGCACATTGCTGAGTTTGAATGCAATACTAGCGTACTTCGCCAAATTCTTGTAGCCGGGACACCACAGATTTTTTTCGCTGGCTAAAAGGAAGTATTGCTCGGAGTGATTCGCTTCAAACTCCTTCCTCCGGGACCATGCCCATAGTCAACTAAAATACTTGTCGCTGTTTTTCCATGGCTTTTGTTATCCAGGGGGATCCACGCTCTTCCTGTTAGGAAGCGTTTTTTCCGCATCCACGCCTCAAGCCTGACAACATAGTCACACACACGGCCACAGTGGATTTAGACTCCTTCTATACAGTTCTACATAAAAGTCAGGCATCACTGCAGCATAATGCTGTTCCTTTCGCTGGCATTGCGGATCCTGCTGCAACTAGCGATGTCCCGAGAGAAAGCTTTCGAGCAACCTGATATCCTCCAATGTACAACTCCAGTTTGTCTGAAACAACCAGCCGTTGTACGACAACAGGAAAAGCATAAGACGAAAACTATACCGCAAAGATGGTAGCCATTCGGGCACGCTGTTGAGGCTTCGTCTTTGCTGAAGTCAGATGGTGGACAGTCACTGTCAGCACACCAAGACTGACAATCTCGGCGCTTACTTGCAATCAACACAGCCGATGTGTATGAATGACGGCTCAACCCCGGCCAGTGAGATCGAAGCTGGTCGTGACGATGGGTCAGTCTCGTTCCACTGCAACAGTGTGCTCTCGTTGCTTACCCTCGGCTTGGATGCTATCCCTTCCTAGCGCCTGCATGCGATTAGAGGCACGTGTGGACAAGTACGGAAGAAGCGTTTGACACACGTACGTAGGAATACACTTTGAGTTCATCCATAAGGAGTGGCATATCACAAACATCCTCAGCATATGGCGTCGAACCGATGTACAGTGGGATGTCGTTTGTTCGCGTAAGGCCTGCCCGAGAAGCTACGTAGGATGGTGGTTTCCACATGAGCAGCAGTATAGGGAGTCTTACTTTGTGTTATCATTGTAGAGTCAAAAATTCCATCGACGTAAAGATACACTCGGTTCATGCGGCGGACCACTGCTTCCGGTTCTTTATTATGCCAAGTAGTTCATGCATCAGAGAGAGGGTACGGGCTCACCAGCAATGTGATACCACTGGTGAGGCTTCATTCTCGAGTTGCTCATCATTTCCTCCCCCGCTGTTTGAAAAGCCTTGCCATGATCTCACGACATAGCATTCTGTCAAATGCGCCTACGAGTGTCAGGGTTTTGCGAGGTAGCGACAACAACCTTGATTCTGCCGTCCTTTTCAGAAAATAGTGAAGTCCATCGGTTACGCGGGCTTCAAAAAGAAGAGAGTCTGCATACCCTTGGATTGACGAGTATCGCAGGAGCCGCCTCTTGCACATCCTCCTTCATAATGCCCTGCAAACGTGACACCGATTTTAAAGCCACAGTCTCCCATGTTGACAACACAGGGGACAGCGTTTTTACCTTATGAAGTAACGGACAGAATTGGTCATGGAGTTGGTTGTTCGCCCTATACACAAAATGTAACGGTTTACTCGTGATAACGGGTGAAAGAATGTTAGGCACCTAGACTCCGCATCCTCAAGTAAGTACGCGAAGAATGTGTAGCTAAAATCTACAGTCTGTAACCCGTCTGCAGTAGGGACGTATACGTAGTTGCGTCGGAAAAGGCCCGAGCTGCCTGAACCTCCTATGCCATTTGCAGCCATCACCTCCCCGGAGGCATGGTTTCTCTTGCCGCTTTCATCGAGCGGCCTGATGCTGTCAAATGTGATGTGAAGTTCAAGCCCTGAAAGACACGCATTCGGAACAGAGAGAATATCCAGTCGGTCTCCTCACAACTTACCATACGGCTGAGCGCTAGGAAGCAAAACTTTCTGCTCCCCGTGCAGACAGAGAGCAGATTGAACGGCCACATCGCAAACTGGGTAAGTTGTGTAGGGATACTCCGCTCTGCCGCGTGCAAAAGCGGCGATGCCGTAGGAGGCAACAGCAGCAAAAAAACATGCCCTCATCTTCGCATGCTACAGACCGTTTGAGTAGATGGCGTAGTTGACAAGAAGGGGGGTCCAGTGTCGATGAGACGCAAAAAGTTTGATGTTTAACCGGAGCTCTGGGACGAAAGTGTCTGTCTGTACACCCGAACAAATGTGCGGCCATGATGTATCCATCTTACCAAAAGGCGACAGCAAAATCTCACAGCCCCTCTTCATGCGGTGCTTTAACTGCTACTATGTGCCGAAATGTTCTTCGGGTTATCTCGAGTACGAGGTTCTCCTGACGCTGAACACAGGTGGATGTGTTGCAACTGGTGGTCGATATACCAGGGCCTTGTCTGGTATGATCCCTGACGCGTAAACTCTCTAACACTGTGCCAGAGAAATCTAGAGCTAACAATCAGCTGTAGCTTCGGTAACGAAATGGTTTTTTGTGAAAGGGTCGATGCTGATGAAATCTGCTGTGCCCTTTGCTGCTGTAGTAGTGATGTACCGTCTCTTCCGCAACTGCAGGCAACCCGCACTGAGCTGTCTTAGTGTGTCTTCGTCCACCCTCAGTCCTAAGATTGCATTTTCACCGTCCAGGGGTGTTGAAACACGTTCTGTCTATAATATTTCGTCTTATTTTTGCACGTAGTGGAAATTCAAGTAATTTAGCCACATGATACATCGCCTACATCGACTCTCTACTACCGTATGCCCCCACCAAAGACACTCGCATCCGATGAGAGCGGGCGCATGCCGGAACGTACTACGTCGATGCATGCAGCCTTGTTTTTCACATTGCGTTCAACTCATGTTTTTTTTCGGCTCACTCTAAATAATCCTACTGCTGCTATTGTTGAGCTGTATCTCTGTGCTGCTCTGAGCTTTGCAAGTCTTGCTTAGAATTCGCGTGAGCACTGGGTGGTGGGCCAGTGGCAGTTGCGCAGTCGTTCTAGATTCTTTCAGCCCAGTTTTTCAGCGGCTGCCACTGGAGTGCGAGCAAGACACCATTTTTCTTTTCAACAAATTACGGGCAATAGTTGGTCACACAACCGGACTGCGGTAGTGTTTTCTGGACAAACAGGACGCCACCACAAGGAAGAAGTGCCTTCGAGCGATCAATAATTGGTGTCAGAAGAGCGGTCCTGCCCTCTTCCATTTCCTTCTTATCACGCAGAGAAGTGCTTCTGATATGATAAACATAACAGCGACCGCAGAAGCATCCCTGGGTGACTTATGCGGTCAGGATGCATACATGGGGCTGGAACTGGTGACCTCGTGTTATGGACTCAGTTTGGAATAATCAACCCCAGTGTGGACAACAGCATGCTACTCTGACCCCTCAGGTTGGTGTCCAAAATGGGAGGGCTCTCTGATGGTGCTGTTCCTCGTCAGTGCCATGACGGAAAAACTGGCTCGCGCTTTAGTGTCGGCTGTACATCAGTGGGCTCGAGAACGACAGCTACCTTCAAGCAGGGTCAAGATTTCGCAGTTCTATGGCGGCAGTTTGAGACTTTCCTGGTCAAGAGGTTCATCAGCGAGCCGGAGCGCCTGATATCCTTCACCAGAATCGTTGCTCAATACAGAACACAAAGCCTGAGAGTGGAAGAACTCGCATTTCTGGTGGGATATTACTTTTCAGATTGTCCTGAGGTTCTCCTGTGCTTCTCCCTGTTCTTGCCTGACGGAATTGTTCTTGACGCTGGCAGCCCGGCTGCGGCCATGTGCGCACTAATACAAAATGTCGCTCCGGACAAATACATTATTTTCAGCGGAATTCTCAAGACGTGTGTCAGCCAGACACATGAAAGAGGAAGCAGAGATCTACTTCTCCCGAAAATGCAGGCTCTTTTCCATGGTCATCGTCTTGTCACCCGAGGATTGAGGAAACTTCTCGTACAGCAATTTTGCATGGAGAGAAATAGTGGCATTCAGTTTGTCAACAAACCTGTCGAAATTCTTCGGCCAAAAGATGATGATCCTCTACAGGTGAGAGCCTAACGTGTCCCCGGCCTCCCGGGGACACGACAGCCACTCATTCCAATTGCCGTTCGGTCGGGTTGAATCAGACGCTCTAGGCCACCTGTGGGTTGTGATTGATGGGGCATACCTTTTTCATAGTCGAACCATTTCGTAGAGAACCTTCTTGTGGCGCGGTGCGACAAGACATACACGTTTAGTGACCTACCATCCCCTTCCGATTGCGCTTTGGCCTTGTCTGCTTTGTTTTGTTGCGCAGCTGCATTCTGTCTACAACATGACCTTTCAGGTAGCCCTTCTGGGGGGAGATCGAAGTCGTGCCTGTGCGCTAGCCTCAAATGTATTACATTTGACGCGGTTGTATATCCGCGGGGCCTTGTCGTTCGAGCAAGTCAACGATGAGTTGGATAGAGTGTGGTGTGGGTACCCGGGCTGGCATCACGTTCTCCGATTGAAGGAGCTGATATTATCCGTTGCGCCGGAGGACTTCGAGAAGAATCGGCGAGTCACCATGCTCATGAATCTTTTGGATGATAAACAAGGTACGTGGACTTGACGATGGCAAGATACGACTGAACTTGAGGACACAGGCGTGGACAATTTTGAGCGTGGGCTTCTCGCCAAACACGGTGGCCACACCTCGTGGTTCCGTCGAATCACTAGGAGTGGGGACGCCAATTTGGCGAGCATTTTCGTCTCTAACGGTCCAGTCATGAGCACCAGCACAAGTGGATTTGTTGGTCAGCATCGTTCTGAGGAGCGCATATGGGTGTAGTATCTGTAGGACCCAGCGAGGATAAGAGGGGCTATGGCTGTGCAGGCTCCTGTGGCTGTCATCTGTGAAAGCGAATACCGTTTCTTCAGAAAGTCACTTCTCAGTAGGATGGCTGACTTGGCAAGAATTGGTGTCGGTGCAGCGTTTCACTGGCATAAACGAAGCCTCACAACTGGGTGATCAGGCCTCCGGACCCCGTCCTCCACGCTTTCGGATTTTTTGATCCGAACATTCGTGCTGTTGTCGGCTCTCTTTAACCGTGCAGCGCGGGGTTCTCATTTTGCCTCTGACGGCCTCCGAGCTGCTTGTGAGCTTTTCCTCCAAGATTTGGAAAATCGGTCCCCGACTCTTCGCCTAGAGGTTGACCATCTGGTGAAACGATCGTTGAGGGAGGCTTTTCCTCCCGCCTCTACGATGCAGCGGCTGGCTTCCTTGCTCGGGAAGCACCCACATAGTTGTGAGAAGCTTGGCGTCCTCACTCGTCTTGCCATTGACCTTAGAGCGAAAGGTTCTTGCAATTCCAGGAAGCGGAGGCGGCAGGACTTCGAGGAGGGACTGTCTGACATTTTGAAGCACGAGAGATGCGCGAGTCAGGTAAGGGTTAGATTGGTCCAGTTCAGTGCCAAACCGCAAACATCGATGAATGCTTGTTGAAAGGACCGCCCAGCGCCGCTACTGGGCTGAACTGTCGCGGAAGACGCCGCTGTGCTGACGTTGTCGAGTGTTTGCATAGACATCGCGTGGTGTGCACCGAACGCTCATGTACCAGTTTAGCATCAGGAAAAACGGGGTACTCAGCAATCCACACTTTTCCAGTGGATGGAGTTTTTGGGCGAGCAAAGATTCAACGGTCAAACGCGCTAGGCCTGATGATTACGGGCCAGACTCGCTACCGATGAAGGCCGATTGCTGCTGTTCACAGCGTCGTCCATGTTTTTGTGTTATTCAGAAGAAAGCGAAGGCTGACATGACAGAGGCGTCCACTGCAGCCGCTGTTGCAGCAGGATTTATAACCGACTACTTACCGACTCTTTTGCAGTCAACCGCCGAAACTCTCGCACCTTTCATTGTTCCGGCTCGGTTTCGGAGTCAGCAGCTTCTCATGCAGCTCGTAGGACCGAAATGGCTTCCATTGATTTATATGATCCTCGACGAATGGAACGACGGTCTCTTCACCAAGGAACAGGTGCGCCAGCCAGCTGGCACGAATGAAATACCCGAAGTCAAAACCTGTCACGGCCTGCCTATCCGTCGTCTAGTGCAGTGGCCCAACAGTTGCGGTAGGGGCGTTTGCCTGACGCATTTGAACAGAAAACAAGCAGCATGTAGTGCCTCTCCGTGTCTGCTCGCTTGTCTGCTTTTATATATGTGTGTATGTACTGACGATCCGGTGCATTGCGGCTGCCGTTGCTTGTCGAAAAAGAGAAACGTTGTACTGTCACGTACGCGATGGTGTCTTTGGAGCAATTAGCCGATTACGTATTTCGCGAACGCGGGAGCACGCTGCTGCCTTCTGAAGAGAGTAACAGAGACATCCCCACGTTTTTACGTTTTTCGTTTAGGCGATGGATTCACTGACGTGCATTGCTGGCTCTGACTCCAGAGCCCGCAACGCTCTGCGACCGCTTTTCACTTTGCTGGAAAGCAAGAAGGGCGCCAGGCAACGCCATATGACGGGCTCCCTCAGTCGCCAGTTGTACGATATGTGGGAACGACGAGGTTCTTCCTATCGGCGACTGCCCCCCGACTGGCCTTTGCTTGAGTGTAGCGGCCGGGACGCACTCTGCTGGGAGGTGTTCAACGACAGGTACGCGCGCCGTTGCTGCGCTCGATTTCTCGGGTTGCATAATGCAGTTTCGTCCCCGCCAGATAACAACGCACTGATAGGCAACGACCAGGTCAACAACAGACCTTATTGCCTTTTTGCCTTTTGCGTGGTCCCGAATTTCTTCTTTTAGCTTTTGTCTGGCTCGCTGCTGGGGTGTTGCGTCGTGCTGGAACCGAATTGTGGGTTTTCCCTTTTCCCGCGGCTCCCTGAATGTGGCACGTGGCGTCTACACATTTAGGCGTAACCGAATGGCTCCAAGACGGCTGGGGTGTCGCGATGAACCTCATGCCGTCTGTCGTCCGTCAGATGCATTCGTGTCACCTCTCACGTACACCGCGGCTTGCCGGATTCACTGGTGTCCGTGCATGCGTGAGACTCACAGGTGAGCGGTGGCCACTCTAGGTTTCCTGCGACACTTCGCGGGCCCAATTGCCCCGTGTCGTAGGACCTTGCGGGTCATGGCCAGTTTACGGACTGAGGGCTGGTACCTTTTCCGAAAGTTTGGAGCGCGAATGTTTTCCGATTATGCGCACTGGACGGAGAACGTGAGACACAGTGTGTCTTCTTGTGCCAGCCTTTTCTCCTCGCCTTTTCAAAATGAAGTGCGCTCCTCGTTCGCTCTTCTTCCTTGTCATTTTTTCAGTTGGGCGTCCATTCCAGATAGTTCCGAGAGTCAGGCGCGATTCACGAACCGCCACGAAGAGCAGTTGCTTCTTCTAGAAGACACACGGTATGAGTGGGACCTCCGCATCGGAAGGCTGGAGGCGACTCTTCGACGACTAGAGCGTATCACGGAGCAACTGACAATGATAGCTCCAGAGAGACGCCGCTGCGCTACAGTTCGTGTTAGTACCTTCAGCCAGCTGGATGCGACCATTCTCAGGACGATCTTCGGGCAAAATACCGAACAGGTAGATTTCCGCACGAGAACAGAGCTTCCTTTCTTAGTTTGATTGCTTCCCTGCTGCCTGTCTTGCTATTGTCTTTATCAGATTTGTGCGTTAGCTGTCTCACATTCAGTCTGCTCGTCACCAGGCAACTCCCTGACATTTGGACCAGAGCTACACTTGAAAAGAAACCTACCTTAGACACTGCGCGCTATCGTGATACTGGGACCGTCAAACCTCTTCCATGCATTCTATGCAGTGTGTAGACTGCAGCGCGGGAGTACAAGGAACAGCAGGTACCGATGGACGTGTTTTAGGACACAGCCATTTTTTTTCACGTTGTGGGTTTGTGGTTTTCTGTGACCATGTCCTTCATTGAGCTAGTCGCGTCATTCCCGTCGTCAGGTCTTTCATCGAATTTTGCGTTCTTCCCCGTGTATCCCTTTGACAGGTCGTGTCAAGCATCTGCCTGTCGCCTCTAACCTCAATCCCGATTGTCCACGACACACTGGTGACAAAGCTCAAGCAATGGCGCGCGATGCGTTACTTCCTCCAGCTTGGCTGGACGCAACAAGAGGCGCCGCACTGGGCAGGAGCGATTGATTTCAAGAAGCGTTTCATTGGTCGCCCGGGCGCGGAAGAAGACGCGGGGTCTCTTGATCACTCGAGTTCCCGGCCTTCAGGACGGCCGGCTGACCGCATGCAGACGCTCATTCGCTCCGCTGCAGTTGCGCCGCACTCCAGTGAAGCGCGGTTGTCGATGGCAAGCTAATAATACGCCCCTGTCCTTCCTTGTGTCAAAGAACTCTCCAAAATGATCAGCGACCGCGCCTGTGTGCCTCTTTTCCACGTTGTCTTCTGTTTCCTTCTGACACGTCGAGGTAGTTGATTTCGGTCGGCCAGGAAGAGAACGAACTTGGCTGGGGCGGTACTAGGGACTGCTCGTTTTTGTCCAGAGTGATGCTCCGGGACGACTCGAGAAAGTGAAGAAACCCTTGTTTTTGGAAACCCCAAGGGCTTCCAGTGTTCAGTACTTGGTAGTCTTTACTGCGAGTAGACTGCCGCGAGTGTGGCATATCTGACTCCTGTGTCGAGGATGTGGGGGTTGGCTGCGTTTCTGAAGAGCCTGGCGGCGGCATTCCTGCACACCACCGGCCTGCGGGACGAACGCGTTGAAAACAAGGCAAGAGAGAAACACTCCGCCGTCAGGTGCAGGTTCTGAGGAGGGCTCTTCACTGAGAGGAAGGGGACCCCTGACGAGAGGTCGGCGGGTGGCTTTTTCACAGGTCAGCTGTTCCGAGTACTGCGTGGGGAATGATAGGGCTTTTTGGTACAAAGACGTGAACATGCAGCCGTGCGTCATGCACACCGCAGGAGTCTCTTCTGCCAGGCAACTGGCGTACGTGGGTCTGAGAGCAAAGAAACGAACCTACAGGGAATGCATTGTTGCAAAAACGGCATCTAAGCTATTTGCTAACGTTGCGGATTGGGCCGATTACTCTTCAGCCTTTACCAGGGCTCTAGCCTTGTCAGAGGGTGTTGCCTCGAAGTTCAGTGGCGTTCGGGCCGTGCAAGGTGTCGGACTTGTCGGAGGTGGAAAGCGACACGAGACGCCAAGGGTTCACAAAGCCATGGCTTGGCGGCTTCCTGGAAAACTTCCATCTGGGCGGCTTCAGTCCCCTCACAAACGAGAGAACAGCGCTGCCGGAATGCAATTTCTAGCTGCATTTTCCACCATGAAGAGGAAGGTTTCTTGCGTTCAATGAGACTCTTCCGCATCCAGGCTGGGCAGCCGCCTCAAGACTGGAACTCAAATTTGTCATTCAGAGCGCTTCCGTTGCTTACAATGCCACACGCTTTTCTTTTACTGTCGACGTCTCACCGCACAAGAGCAGACTGCGTCTTAAAAAGCGAGACTGGTATCTAGGAGCGGCGACAGCCTCCCACTCACGGATGCCGCGTGTGCATTGCTGGGCCATTCATTGTCCAACTTCGCTTGGATCAAGGGCGAGGAACGCGTCTCTTCAGTTGGGTCCTTCAAACATGCGTCGCCATCCCGGAATCACCCAGGCAGAGAAGAGAAACCACAGGAACACCGAGTTGACACCAAGAAAGGAGCAATTCCGTAAAACATGGAACGGAACAAAATATACACAGAACAGAACAAACGTCTTGTGGAGAAGAAGGAAGACAAGTTTGAGAAGTACGTGTCAGCAGGCACACAACAGAAAACTGGAATCAGTGGAGGGACGAGAAAATGGATTCAATAACGCAACAGAGCCCTTCATTTTGTGCTGTTTCGAGTTGCCGCCCTTGCCGCACCTAGTCAGTGTGGCGCAGGAAAAAGCCCCCCACCGTCCTAAGTCTTTCTGGCGTTGAAACTGTTCCCAACGAGGAACGCCTTCAAGACCACGGTCAAGAGGCCCACGACAGATGGACTGATACTAGTTTAAAGCGAGCGCTCCATCACTGCGGTCAGCCACCTGGACACAAGTGGACCCAACTCCTGGACCGTTTGTTGGGTGAGCAGCGCTTGGCGTCCTCCGACCAGGGAGCGTGGAGGATGTCGCACAAATAGCTGAAGCACCTTCGGTGCACGATTTTCACCTTCTGCGAATTGCCGAGAACTCCTCACCAGCATGGTCGGCGCGGAGCGAAAGACAAGCGAAAAACGGAAGTCACCCTCGTACTGCGTTTAACAGCATTCCCTCAGGCGTTTCCTCTTATTTCCACTTAGCAGCCAAATCCGCCTCCTTCGCCCGCCAGCGCGTCACAACAACCAAAACAAGAAGGGTCACCATCGCGGCCGCCAAGAGGCCGTAGTTGAATTGAGAGTTGAGGACGTCGTATCCCTGGAAAGCGCACAACAGAAGAAAATGGTGTTTTATACCAGCAGACACGGGAGAAGTGGCGAAACCGGTTTCTAGAGAAAAACAGATCGGAAATTAGTCGGACTCGTCCACACATCGCAGCCACAAGTTCACTCTTCAGTCTCGCCGGACTCAGGGCCGAAACCGTTTCATCGAGCGAGGATGTCAAAAAAACCCGATACACGACTGCAGCAATGGAACTACTCGGCGAGGCGTCCTTTGCGGGTTTCCGGACGCTGCCCGACCAAGGAAAAAGGCGGCACCGTCACCCGCTCCGTTCGGTGAATACCACAGCTCCGAAAAGCAGGGACAACTGAAGACGAAGCGTTCGACCAGAGTGCGACATGCTGACAGAGTCAACTGGTTTCTGCCTCACATCGCACACCGGTCCGTCTCCTGCCGCGATTTTCTGTTGTGTCGGCGAGCGTTTGTCTTGTATGCTCTTGCCTTTACGGACAAACTTCCTGTCCACAGTTGCTATCCGAGCAGGTGAAAGGCAAACGTACCTTGGCAGGTTGCACAGGAGCGAAGAAGAGGTCGAGACCGAAGGCGAAAGTGGAAGAAGTTGACTCGCGCGCTGTGTGGTGGGCCCCAATGCCCCGCACGTGAAACACCTGCGAACGCCACGAAGCCGCAGAACGGGCCCTCGCCTGAGAACCGTTTTTTTCCCCTGTGGGAGCTGAAGCTTCACCCCTGTTCAAGAAATCGCGAGGAACGTCCAGCCCCCACCCTCCCAGACGTATCCTTGTCCTCTGAAACGCTGTTCTACCTCGGGGCAGGCAACGCGACTTGCACGCATATTGCGCAAGGCCTTTCAGTGCACGTAGATTTCACGCGCTTGTCACACTGCCAAGCAACAGTCACACCTGTCCAGCCGAGCCCCTTGTTACACAGGAACATATAGACAAGGCGCTGTGTGGCAACAATGCGACAGGATCACGAAGGCGGGTACACGTGAGCAACGGGCTGCGCAGAAGTACATGCACAGGCTGAAAAGTGAACCCCCTCAGCTCGGCTCTCTTCTCTTCAACGGCGAAGCGTCGGGAACTCGTCCTCCTGATGCGCCTTAGTTTTCACGCGTTCGTAGGAGCGAACGAAGATGCCTCGATTCCACTGCCGCGGCGATGTCTTGCGGAAACAGATTCTCACCTGGTTGTAATACGAAATGCAGTCGTGAGGAAGGAGAGGCAGGAGCGGATGATACGGAAGAACCCCCTCCTCTTGCTGCCGGGCGGGACTGGCTTCTTTCGGCGGCCGGCCGTGCTCGTCCACGAGGCGGGGACGCCGCGCATTGGCCAAACGCGTAGACATGGAGTAAACCTGATGGGACGATGAGGTGGCCTGAATGTCAAGGAGACACAATCGGCTCCGGCATCCGGCAATCTCGCTCTGGGCACAGTGAACGGATCACTTCAAAGTGCAGCTTGGACACCTGGCGTCGCAACACGACGCGGATGTTTTGCCTTCAATACAGCACAGTCAAGTCCTTCCAAAGCAGAACTGAGGTGCGACAGATATCACCTATGTTTTTTCAGCACACAGAACTCCCCTACTTCAATCCGCGTCTCACACGCGAACGCTGCCGCGACCGCAGAGGAGCTCGACGGAACTGACACGCGCCACCTCGGAGGACAGGGCTTCCATTCCAGGCTGCTTGTCCACCGCTGCAACGCACACCCCCTTTGGCAGTCTTCGACTAAGAGGCGTTGGAAATCCCTGTGCTACCGGGGGCTTCCACAACTGTGCAAGAACCCCGCGTCGCCTTCGGCGCTGCTGCTGACACGACATTCTGTGACCCAGGCATTCTTTCGAATGCTCCCCCGGCAGCATATCTCTCACGTTTGAGCAAATCCCCTCCACAGTGTCCTCTCTGGCATTGCCTCTCGACGAGGGAATTCCTGAGTACCCTTCAAAGGTAGAAAAGCCGTACCAGCAAGATGGCGCGCGTCGTTATGCCCTGTAGCGTAGCTGTGACGCCGAAGGCGCGTACACCTGTGGGAAGGATGTACGTCTGACTGATCCCAGTGGGAGGCGGCAGCTCAAAGCCTGTCAGTCTGGGCACAATGTGTCGGGCTGCAGAGAAAATGATGCTCAAAGGCCCTGAAAAAACACGAACAGAGGCATAGAACCAACTGACACAGAGAGAGGGTGACTGTATGTGTAAACGAACGGACGCAGAAGACATACCCTCCGCGAGCATCGACAACGCCTACGCTCACCCTGTTACTGTCCACGAGTCTCGTGGCATCTGTCAGACGCCGGAAGCAACTCACCTTCGTCTTTCTGCGCGTCTTGCAGTTCGACAAAATGGAGTTCGTAGCGAGCGTGTTGGAGGTTCCAGTAGTGCGTCATAACGACGTTGTCATACATCTGCCAAAGGGTGCGAGGCAGCATCACAAACAAGAGGGATGCGACCTCGGAACCGCCAGGTCTCGTTGGGATCCCTCTCTCAGAATGCGGTGAGGCACCGTGTTGGCCTCACGGCCCTGTCTCTCGAAGCCGGGGCCCATCCATACGACCACCCACACGCCTCCTGATCCTCTTTACGACGAGCCTCTGCCGCTGCGGATTTGGGCGCGGTTTCACGGTTCTTCCGACAGTATCCCAACCGCTTTCGTTCTTCTCAATCACGCCCAAGCACGCGACCGCCGACCAGGCCCACAGGCCGGTGCATGCAGTGGACGTTTTTCATGCATGCAGCTTCCCCCATCCGACACGGGAAAACACGCAGGCAGCCCTTTCCGAGTGCCCTGCGACGAGCACCAGACTGTGTAGACGGAAACTCAACGTGAAGCGGGGGGAAAATCACAAAAGGCTTTCACCGAAAACACGCAACAAGAGTAAATGCTCTCAAACACCGTTGGCCAAGTCATGAATCGAAGAAACGGCACTCGAATTGAACAAACCTCTGAAGAACTCGGGCCGCGAGTTGCAGCCACCCAAACACAAGTTTCGCGGGCGTACCATTAGATGGAGAGGCATGGAGGCGGCACTAGGCAGATACTCCGAGTAGACCACCGAGCCGTCTGTGAGGTTCACTACATGGAGCATGAGCGACGCCCCTGCTCCAGCGAGTCCTGCGTCGCCCCGCTGTAAGACAAGACCCGCACAAGGATGATGTCCGGCGTTGCTCCACCGTGAGGCCAGTCCCCGGGGTGCGGCGATCTTCAGTGAAGGCCCCAGAAGAGTACAGGAAGGGCCTGTCTCGTGACCATAGCAGCCGAGTTCCCCGCTCCACGAAAGCATCCTTAGCTCGGGCCGTCACGTAGGCGTCTTGGAGACTTTTCTTCGCGCACTGAACGCAGCCAGTCCAGTCCTCCGTTCCCTTCTGCTATCTGTACCGGCCAAAGCTGCACGCATTCTTCCCCCCCGAAAGCTAACCGGCCAGGCAACGGCAGCACGAAAAAACCTACACCTCGCAAGGAGACTCGGGGCATCCCGGAAGGAACACGTCTCCTGACTGGCCGTACCTCTGTCTTCGTGACGACAGCCATGAGATTCGGATTGATGTATTTGTAAACAATCGAAATGTTACTCGTGACTGACACAGGGACGTGAGGGTAGTCCGAGTGGAGCGGCCGAGCAGCGGCTGAGAGAAACAGAGGAAACACCCACAAAAGAATGCGGAAGGCTCATTTCCTGCCAGAGCACGAGGGCCATTTGGGCTGCAACTGAAGCGCGCACGTAGACGGTTTCTAGGGCGAAGACGGCCGGCGACCTCCCGCAACAGATTCTGAATGCCGTGAGCCCCGATGTAGCCCGGAACCCGATATGTGCACGCAAATGCTGCGGAGCACAGCAATCTATAGACCGGTCCTCTTCTCCGTACATCCCTAATGTGCGCCACGGGAATGGCCAAAGGTAGAAAAAAAAACCGTCTTTCGCCAACTCTGGATCACACGAAATGCGAACCCGACAAATCGCACGACCATTCCGCGCGTAAAATACGGGCGTTATCCGACGTGCTACACCCGAAGCGAGCAGCTCTGCTTCCTCGCTGTCCACGGTTCCCGCTGACCGGCGAAAGCTAGGACGGAACCCGAGTTTCCCTTTGCCTATTTCCTAGAGGATACTCCAGTCCCCGCTGCACAACATGCGCAGGCCCTAGGTTGTCCTGGTGTCCTTCAGACCAGCCACCGGTTCCTGTTCCTTCCGTGTACCTATCAGAGCTTGGCCCGATCCGCCAAAAGGAACGTTCCACGTTCGCTGTGTCCGGAGGCTACACTGTGCGACCCCGGGCTGGCCACCAGTCTGCAGTTCCTCAGTGCGCACGAGGAAGCCGAAGAGCTGCTGGCTAGCGACGTCCAACTCGTAGAGACTCAAGTGGTGCGAGAGATGTCTCGCCAGCTTGCAGTGCATCTGGAGAAGAGAGCGGAAACCGGAAAAGAGCACGGCGCCCATGTATACGCGGTACCGATACAAATGGTGCTGCGTCATTCCCGTGCGTTTCAAGGGATGGAAGGTCTCAACTTGGTCCTTTTTTTTAAAGGGCGTCGATCCGCCCTTTGTGTGGCCGAAGCGCCTACGTTCGCGGTGTGTGCCGTTTCCCCCATTCGTCATGCTCCTTCCGGCTTCCTGAGTCGCTCCAACTTTGAAACCGGAACGAGGGCAAACGGCCTAACGCGCGCGCCACACACACACACACACCGCACTCGCCGCGGTCGTCCTGAAAACCCAGCTTTCCCTTCCGACGTTGTTCTCCCTCCTCACCTTCGTCTCAAGCTCAGTTTCGGTCTCGGCCTTCCTGGGGATAAGAACCGGCGCTCGGCCGCTGGCGTCGACCACGAGGGCCCCGTTTGTACTCTCGAAAAAGGTCTGAGTGTCGCGCTCCGCTGCGCTGGCCACCTGGTGGTAGGGGTCGACAGCCTGGAGCGGGACGACATGCGCTGGAACGAACGGCACCGCGGCCACGTGCAGCACCGTGCCCAGAGACGCGTCCAGCCACACCAGTCGAGAGCTCTGAGAAAAAGACGGACAGAGGAGACACAGAGGCGCGCTCCACGTGAGCAGGGGCAACATCGTCACTCCTTGGAAAAGGCACGGGCAGACACCCATCTTCCCGGGAAGGAGCCGTCGCCGAGGGTGTGACAGACGCCGCCTCCAGACTGTGAAGCCTAAAAGCCGTGCAGCCCTCCTTTTTCAGAGAGAAGAAGGCGTCTCTCGCCATCTTCCTTTAGACCAGGGGCGCTCGAGAAAATGAGCGTCACTGAGCACAATATGACAGGCAGATTGCGACAACGGCTCCAGACGCTAGGGCCACGCATTGCCGCCGGCGCACCTTACACGCAGTGACACGAACGGACGCGGGCCGAACTAGATATCGACGCCTGAGCCAGGTCGAGCCTCAAATTGGCCTCCCTGCGTTCTCTCGGCCTGCGTTTACAAGGCTGTTTGCGACCCTCTCCTGACCTGCTCGGCTGAGTCAACAACCACCACGAGGAGCTCCTTTTTGTGTTCTCCGACAAGGTGCATCCCCACGATGCCGCCCGTCTGCAGGGGGCCCTCCGCAAAGCGCGAGGCCAGAGATCCGCCCTGGCTTGGCCCATCCGGGCGCACACGGAGCACCGACGTTTTTCGGCCGTTGGTCGCGGACACGCCGACGAAGGGCGAAGAATCCAGCGTGCTGCTCGCTCTGCAGGCTCGATAGGCCGCCCTGTGCGCTTCGCGGGTCTTCCAGAAACGGAGGCTCTGCTGCCAGATGACCAGGCCCGTTGCCGCATGCAGCGCGTAGACCTGACGACAAAAAGACCAGACCCAGGAAGCGGTACAGTCGGGGAGACGGCGGCACCCGCAGCAGAGAAACACTCCCGTAAGAACTCCCGCTGGCGGCGGAATGAGGCCACGCGAAGCTGTTGAAGTCACGCTCCAACGCATGCCTTCCGCCGCTGGCTGACCTTGCTGGGAACGAGATCCACGGAATGGCTGGTGAGCACGTACCGCCACACAGGCGCCACACACACGCCAACCGACACTCGTGTTCGGGGGGGGAAAACTAGGCATGGCATTGGCGGTATCACACTACACAGACCGACTACTGCGAAAAACGTGTCTAGAGGAAGCGACTGCCGTAGGAACTTGTCTCTTGAACGGTACCGAGCCTGAAGAGCAAGAGATCCGTCTACCAGCTGTGTGGGGGACGGCCAGAGCCTTCGTTCGATCGTGTACATTCTCTGGTGTTGAGTCTCTCGACCCAGGGCGCTTCCTCTCGCTTCCCGTGGTGAGATTTACGTCGACGCCTCTTGGGGTACAAGACAGACTCCCCAGAACCACGTTTTCTGCCTGTGAAAACTCGTTCCCATTCGAAACGTGAACTACAAGAGAATCCCGCGAAGGGAGGAGCGTGCAGACTGTGCGAGGTTGGCACCGCACACCGGGCCGCTCTGTGGCGGGTTCGTTTTCTTCTCAGTGAGCGCTTGTGAAACGCGCTGCCACTCTTCGATTTCTGCGGTCGCAAAGCAACCGACCTGGTCAGAACATGTCGCGGCGATGATCAACTCCGTCCACCCAAACAGCCGCGGATCGACGTGCACCGCCGGGGCTTTCCGTCCCCGTGGCATCAGCACCTCTTCAGCGGCAGCGGCGTTCAGCGCCAGGTCTGCCGTCTCTTCCGACGCTCCCTCGAACGCGACGAAACCCAGCAGACGCAGCTTCGTGTGTGCCGAAAGCGAAGCGAAGCCGAACGGCGCGAGCGCCGCCCGCTTGCCTGGTCGGAAGCATGCACGCAGCGGCACGTCCTCTGCCGTGAAGAAGCACACGTCAACGGCGTGTGCAGACGCCGTCCGCCTCACACTCTCGCCCACAAACACAGTCCAACAAGGACACTAGCACACAGGTCACGACGGGAAGAGCTGAGCGGCGGAATTCCCGAAAGGCTGAAACAACGCACTGGTACAGAGCTCTCTCCAGCGTCCACACTCACATGGCGCACGGAACCGCAGGAGCATTCAGATCCGACCTCGTGAAAACGCGCGCGGAACCGAAAATGCCCGGAGAAGCGGAGACAGTCACCGAATCGCTCCGTCTCACAGCCACATGCCCAAAGGCATCTAACCCGGATGTCTTCCTTTGTGGACGTCGAAACCTTCTCACTCACCTCACTCCGCCCCCACAAGGTGCACCCCGACAGAGGCGGCAAGACGTTTGAGCGGGACAGGAACCAGCCCCCCCGGCTGCGGCGCCCTTCCACAAGGCTGTCCTCCCGGTGGTTTCCCCACACGCCTCCCCCGTCCATGCCATCTTGTCCTTTGCTGGCCGCACCTGGACTCTTGGCTGGTGAGCGCCTTACCTGCTCCTTCTCTTGCCCCGGCACGGGCTCCAGAACTCATCTTGAACGCGCGGCGAACGCCCTGGACCGCCTCTCGGCAGAACGCCACAGTCGCTTCCAGCATCTGCGCAACTCCCAGGACTGCGGAGGCAGTCAGACGCGCCGCTTGAAGCTTCAGGTACTCGGCCCAACTTCGCTGCGCGGCGGAATCTGAAGGCGACGCGAGCGCAGCCTCCAGGGCCAGCCGCTCCAACCCCGAGGGAAGAAGCGCGGATATGAATGGCAGCGAAGCCCACTCGCGTCGTTCTGAGGCACAGCCACGTAGGCGAAAAACAGAGACAGAACGAAGCTGAACCCATCGCGGCAGGACAGACAACCTCCAGTTCGCCGTCATCCGTAAGGGCGTGGTCGGGGCGAGCACTCCCCTTTGCGATTTTTTTGTCGCCACCCCGTTTTCCTGAGCACCAGAGATCCTCAGCCTGCGGAGCCCATCTGTTCAGCGCGCAGGGATCCGCTGTGCAAACTGGGCCTTGCTAGCGAGATATCAACAATCAGCATGGCGCCAGAAGCGGGCCTTAGTGACTCCGCGCCGCACCCGACGGTGAAACCACGCGATCTGAAATGACGAGGTCACTCGTTCAGTTTCAACAGCAGATAAGAGCCTGTATCGTGAGGCAGTGGCTGTGTGCTTCTGAGGAAGGGATCAAACAAGATTGCCCGGCTGTGCAGAAAACACGTCCACCATGCCTACCAGACGGACGGGTGTGCTGTGCGTGCGACCGCCGACGCCGTCTGTAGCACTTGCATATGCACAAGAGAGCGTCGAACCTAGCTGCTGCGAGTTCCTTTGTCCACTCCCGCAGACCACGTACCTGTTGGACGGCTCGCGGTGTACGGCATTGCGAACATAACGGTCCCACGAATATCTGCGAGGCCCTCTTCCCGCGACCAGACCCAGTGAGCCCCCGTTACAAGAGAGAGCGACGCATCGGAGGTTACAAGCACCGCACGGCGTGCCGACGGATCTTCACCCGCCAGCAGGCGACCATAGATGAGCTCGGCGCTGATGAGGGAAGGCTCCACAAGGCCTGCTGTCGACCGCTGCTTGGCCACAGCCATTGCCAGTTTCTGCGCGTCGCTCTTTTGCTGTTCGAAAGGAAGCCTACGCATTCGGACACCCATCAGAGCCGACACTCGAAAAGGCCGAAATCCGTGATGCAGGAAGAAAGCGATCTGGGAGAAAACACCCTCTGCAGGATAGCTGCGTGCGCGACGCTCGTGGCTGTTGTCACCCTTCCACTCTGGCGATTCAAAACTTCCTCTTGACCTCCCAAACGAACAAATGAGTAACCTGGGCCTCCATTCGGGAACCGCTGCTCCAGTATTCGCTGCATGCGTCGCTGGTCACATTTAGACGGAGTTTCAGCAGATTGCAGGAACCATCCGAGTGGGCGTCGTTCTTTTCACTGGCCACAGCGGACAGGTGGAAGCAAGTTGAACAGCTCACGGTGCACTCCTGGATCGCAGCCGTTCTCCCGTGGCAAAGAAGACAAAACGGAACTGCTGGAGGAGCCACGAACAAGTCCAAGCTCGAGAAGAGACACACACGGAAACATGGACACGCCGGGGAGTGTCCGTTCGTCGGGGAACTCAGAGTCTTTCAAAATCCCCGGAATCTGAGAATTCCGGCGTGAACCCTTGGCCCCCGGTTCCACTTACGACAGATAGCGGACCTGCACTCCAGTCCGTGCGTCCATGACGAAGGCACGGAGCGTATCGTTCTCGACCGTTGTCGCAAGAACCAAACTGGAAAAGACAGCAGACCCACATAACGACACACAACGAGACCGTTACCATGACCAGTCACCTTTTTCGACCGGACTCACGGCCAGGTTCAATGTCAGCGGGACCACCGCGGAACCGCGTTTCCTGCGCAGACTGCACGTGAAAGCACTGTTCTTCTGACGGAAAAGTGTAAACGTGCATCACCTGAATCACGCTACATCGATGTCAAGAACGGCCTGCGCCGTCGAGCACCAACGGGTTTCGGCCGGTCTGTTGGAGCACGGGCAACCCACCCGTTTACTCGCGCCCCGCCCCGCATATCTCTTGTTGGTTAAACTCCGGGCACGCTTCGTTGCTGACACGTTGCTAGCTTCTCTTCCCGCTCCCATACTTGGCTGCAGAGTTCCTCTCCGCACATCAAAGGAGGCTGTCCCCCCTTCCTTTCAGTTCAACAGAGCAATGCGCCGTCAATCCGGTCGTTTATGAGACATCCTGCCCGCGAGAGACAACTCAACAACACAGTTGCCAAGGGGGCCTCCGGGGCCTAGATGCGCGTTTGCGATCTGAGAGCGAGCGGCGTTTCGCTCACTCTAGACCATGACTGGCATAGTCGACCTTACTCTGAAGGGGCTGACGCCATGTCGCGTCCTCCCAGTTGCGTCCAGATGTCGCTCCCAGTTCGGTTGCCATCGACCAGAAGCTTGCCGAACGCCCAGTGACCGGCTGCAAGAGTCTGCGTTCATCACAGAACCGGATGGAGAGAAAGGACACGGGAAAAGCTGTTGAAGGTCACAGACGGACTGCCTCTGGAAGTATGCACGTCGCAGAATCCCCTCTCAAGTTTCAGTCAGCACATCCGTACTGCGCAACAGAATCGTTCGTTCGTGGTTTCTACACCAACGTCGAAGTTTTTCTCTTCCTCGTTTGGCTCTCGAGAAGCTCGCGAAACACTGTCCGTCCTCCTCTGCGCCCGACTCGCCGCCCTCGGGACAGCGCGGGGCCTCCTCTTCTCTGATGGCGTCTCTTCATTCGCGCTCTGCGCACGGGTGCGACAAAGCGGTAGCTGCCCGCCGCAGCCTTTCCACACGAAGGAAAATAGTGCTTGTCGCAGGCCAGTCTCAAGGATTTTCCCAGGAAACGTACCACGCCACCGCCTTTCTTCGGGTCCCCCACGAAGCATAGAGCGCGCGAGACAGGGTCCACATGTACGCGCACGCGACTCTCGCGTGTAACTCACATAGTGTTGCCGCAGTTGGAACTGCTCGCCCGAGCCTTCGCCGCGCAAGATGACCGTTTGTCGAGAGTCTTCGCCAGTGACGGCGAAGAAACACCCCGCGACGGGAAGCGCAGCGACGTGGACGGAAGGGGAGACAGCCGACCTCGGGAGCTTGCCGGGGGCTGCCAGAGACAACGGTTTGCTCACGAAGAAATCTTGGCCGTTCGATGCGACGACGCTCAAAGTCTGTAAAGACAGGAGTCCACAAAGGCCGAGAACAGAAAGATCAGAGTACCAGGGCGGGAGGCAGCCCGCGCGAACGTTTGCAGGCTCCGGCGAAAAAACGCACAAAGGTTCTGCTGGGGACACTGAGCATCTCGTCAAGCCGACCGGACGGACGCCAGGTCCAGGATTCGGTCGCAGAGCAGGATGCCCTATCTTGCATCTGATCTTGTTCGTGTAATACGTGGAGCGCCCTTCCTTTTCGCGCGACGCCCATCGAGGAGGCTAGCGCGTTCTAAAGTGAAGCGTCTGTTGACTGCGTTGGGCTCGACGCGGGCCCCCTGGAACCCCGCAGTGACGTGCTCTGATGACCGGTCTCGTGGAGCAGCTGCGTTCGCTGTATTTGACTGAAGAGCTCACACCAACTCCCGCGCAGAAGAAGTGCGAGCGTTGTGGCAGACAGGAAGCACTAGAGGGAAACAGAGGAAAGAACGGCGGAGGGGCAGAGAAACGAGGATGGCAGATGCGGAAAAGGCACCACATAGACACGAAACTGGGGCCAGATGTGCAGACAGAGAGAAACACCGTGTCGCACAGACAAAGCAGGCTGCGTCAGCAGGGTTCCAACCTACTGGGGGGGAGTCAACGGAGGCAGTGGTCTTGAGGAAGCCTGCGCAGTCGGTGCTGCCTTGGACCAGGCTGAGCGTGCCTGGAGCAGCGATATGCGACGGCGCGTCTCTCAGCTGCTTCCCGTCTTTGAAGGCAAGAACGCGCATGCGGACTTCGCTTTGGCTGGGGCCTTTTTTGTACAGCAGCACCAGAGCGCCTTCCTTTTGCGGGAGATGTGCGACAGCGAGAACCGACGCAACGCCCTCCAAGGCCGACGCGACGCGGGTCTGGTCCCCCAGCTCAGCTCCATCACCAGCCGCCCAGACGACGTGGCCATCCTTTAGATTTCGCACCTCGACACCACGGCCGCCAGGCCTTAAAATAGCCACTGCCGGTGCACCATCTGGCCCTCGCCCCACGGCGAAGTCTCTCACGCCCTCCTCGACACTCCACACCAAACTGCCGCTGGTGTCCAGCTGGACATACAGCCCAGACCGAACCGCTTCTGGAGCGACCGTCAGTCCCGTTGTGCTCGGCGGTGCTCTGGCGGGCTGCTGGAGCAGAGCGACGAGGTACGGGGCGTGTCGCTCGAGGCGTGCGACGCGGTCACTCTCCCTGTGGACCCTCCGCCATCGAAGTGAACCCTCCGCCTCGCTGAATGCCGCTACGACACCGTGGCTTGTTCCAACAAAGAAAGTATTCTCCGAAGGACCGGTATCCTCGCTCGCAATCAAATGCGTAACGCCGGCGACCTGTTCGGAAAGCCAGTCGTTTATACCCGCCTCATCTTCAAATTGCGCCCCCAACACTGCAGTGGAGAAGACGAGCGTTTCACAAAGAAGAAAGGCCGAGAGCAGGCGCTTAAGAGCAGCTTTCTGAAGATGACAACGCACAAGACCTCGACCCGAGGCTCCCGCCGCCTGCTTCCCGCCGACCTGTCGGAGGGGAACGGACTGATCCGGGCGCGCAGCCACCATCCTGCCTTTTCTGTATCGGGCTCAACTGACAGCGCACGGCGACAGTTTCCGCGAAGCGGCCGGTCGCGCAGCTGCTTTACCTCCGGCAGGGTCCGCGGAGTGAGCAGGACGGGCGGATGTTCCGTGAAATTGAGGCTGATTGCTGCTGGGCACTGTCGTCTTTCGCTTGAGACGACGCCCCTTCAGAGAAGACCCTGGCGGGATCACTGGAGTCGGAAACGGGAAGTGCAGAATCCCGAAACGGGTCTCCACACCATCTGAGCCTTTCCGCAAGAGTACGCCGTTGTCAACTGTCTACAAAGCACCAAGGAAGGTCTGGGATCGGTCCTTCCCATCCTTTTGGCCTCGGCTGAAAGGTAGCGCTGGCCCGATCAAGTTCATTTGAGTTAGCCGAGGAGACAGAAAGGTTTATGGGGCCGTAATCCTCCACTTTACCCCGTCGAAAAAGGGGGAGGGGGGGGCGGGGGGGGAAACGGGAAGTACTGTAAAAGCTCGGGGCCACTGTCCGTGTCTTTCCGATGGCAACTGGAGACAGTTGACAGCCAGACTAACACAACCGAGGAGAAAAGGCACGCCCTCTATATGCTTCGTTGTGTGTGAACGAAAAAAGTTCCTTAAGAATGTTACAGAACAGGGTGTGCTCGGAGTTCGTGCATGCAGCCGGGTCAATGCGGTGTGGAGGGCCACGCGAAAAAAGCGAGTGACGTTCTCCAAGGAGTCTACGTACCAGTAGAGTAAATTGAAGAGGTTGCCCAAGAGCTCTACGGCTCTACCGTCTTCAGACTACCGACAGGTTGGAAGAGAAGGATATGCATGCCGTGCTACAGACACACACAGGAATAAACAGGAATGCGTTTTGGCGGCGGTGCATGCAGGTCGTGGCTTTGCGCCTCTTCGACTGAGCTTCTCACCTGTTGCACGAGACGCGTCCTGGCAGCTGCACTTGCTATAGCAATGAATTCGAGACTGCATACACCGGCGCTGCTACTAGATAATCTCTGTACCTTTGATGGAATTCGCCTTTTCTCCTCTCCATGATTTCCTTGAGCTGGGAACGCGGACCCGTGTAAATTTGTCAGCGTCGACGATCGCCTGCTTGCACATTGCGGCACTCACCGCTTTGCTAGGCCGGTGGTCGCGCGGCGCGCTCTCTGCTATGGCTGACTAGCCGACGCGGTTCCCCTTTTTCTCCACCTTCAAAACCGTGGAACGACTTACAGAGAAAGTCAAAACACGTTTCGTCAAATTTTGCTCTCTTCCAGCTAACCACGCACTGTCAGGGTTTCGTGGATCTGCGAACGACCTCGTGCTCCCATTGACGGCTGCGAGATTTCGGGGCTCTCGATTCTGAGCCGTGTGCATGCCGCGTTGCTCGGCAGCTCCTTTGAATCGACAGACGCACTTTTCTGTTTTACCCATTACTGGGACTCAATTATTCAGGCATACTTGCTCGACACGAAGGTAGGCTGGAGCGGCTTCACCGACGTCCTCCCTCCTTGGGAGAGTTGAAACGAGTACCTCTGCCGCCTTCTCTCTACCTGTAGTGAATGTACGCTCTGCAGTGTGCTCACGAAATCACACTCCCGAGTGAAAATCATCGCGCCTACAAGCAGGGTTGAATCTAGTTCCAAACTGTTTTTGTCAGTCGCGTTGTCCTCCACCCATTGCCCCGTACTCGTAACATTCGCGAAGACTCGCTTCCACACGCCGTCCAGAAGGGAACCAAACTACACTGTCGCTCTTGCTCGCTCCAAACCTGTGAACGAGCGAAAGCTTTCAAGTGAAGGATGTCTTCTTCTTGAGGAAGGTCGCGTTGACTGGCTGATTCATTTGACTGTGTCCCACGGCCGCGACTGCCGCCCGCGAAAAACAGGATTGGGCACACCTACAAAACCCCAGGCGGGGCTTGTGGTCTTCGGCTCGGCCGACAGAGGGCTAACCTGCTTTCGTCTTTTCGGACTAAGGACGTCCAGCCTTGTCTCAAGACGCATCGAAAGCGTCGTCCTTGTAGAGGAGGTGGAGACGATCCAGATAGTGGATCGTCGTCAGGATGCTGTGGTGAGCGTGCCAAAGAGAGCTGAACCGGCGAATACCGTCGCCGCGGCTGCGTCCAGGGGACCGGCGCTTTAAAAGACTTTTCGGAGACTCCCCTCCAGAGGCGGGGTTTGGGCTTGAACCCGAAAAACCAGACGAGACCGAGAAGTTGAGGCAGAGCACAAAATGGAGCGCAAACTGGATCGTAAACTTACCGTTGAAATTCAACGGCGGCCGAACAGGTCTCAGACCAGCATGCGGTCGACCAGCAGTTTGAGGGTAGACGGCGGCCCCAGCGACCCAAGCCAGATTATGAATACTCTTACTGAGTGCTATGCGGTACGTTTGAGGATGGGCTAAGATATTTCTCGGTTTTTCAAACCAAAAGGCACAACTCAGGCTTTCATCAGGGTGCGGCTGCTGCTTGAGCGTAAACTGTGCTGTTTGAGAGCACCGTCACTTAGTAGCGTTCGTCTGCTTGCGTGTTTCGCCCCAAGGCGCCAAGGCTTGGTCCCGCGTCGATGGCGGCTGTGGCTGGGGACGGGTACGGCGGTTCACACCGCGTCCACTTCAGTTTCCTACTGTTGATCTGCTGTTCACATCAACTGAAGAACTGAAAGCTACTGATCCCCGCGGCTTTCTAGTGCAACCCGGATATTTGTCTGCTTGTTCTTCAAAGTCATTCGTAGGCGCCATAGGATCGTACATGTGGACAGGATGTTTTCTTCGATGCGCATGTAGAGCCGAATCCGACTGCCCTCGGATCGCGAGGAGGGCAAATGACTCCTTTTTCTCCGTGGGGTGTTTGCGCCGTCAGCCGGAAGACTTCGACGAGGCCTCGTCTCTGCTGATCTGCAACTTTCCGCCCGGCTGTAATCCCTTTACGGCACGAAACTACATTACCTGGTGGGGACCAGTTATTCGAATCGAGCGTGCCCCGTCAGTGAGCCAAGAGGCGAACTTCGTTGTCGTTTTCGCCGCGCCCGAGTTCGCGCAGGTACGCCTCCCTGAGCCCTCTCAAGAGCTATCACCTGCCGGTTAAACTGTGGTGGTGCTTAAAAGATTCAAAAGACTGCAAGCTATCTCTTCCCGTGTACCGAGTCCACTGTGAATTCAAATACTTCGAACGCGTCCTCCCCGCTTAAAAGGACCCGTCCGGCGCGAGTGGTTTTCCGTTCTCGACTTCCCGAGACGTTCGTTGTCTGTAGCGCGGGTGTCCATGTGGAAGGTACATGGGAGTTCTGGTTCGTTGGGAGAGACGCAAAAATGCGAAAAGACATAAATGGGCGTATTTGTATAGGGTATTTCTGTTGTTGCGGTTTCGCTACTGCAGCGTGAGCCAGCCTTGAGCGTCTGCCCCAGAAAGGCCCTCTTGCGAACTTGTGGTCCTGCTCTGTGGCTGTGTCTTTTTGTGTCCTCGACGGCAGCACCGACCGATCTTTCTAATTTTCGTGACTGACCTGTGTGTCCCGGCATACAGAAGGTGCTCGACTGCGGCCCGATCGTCTACGATGATGGAAAGACGATGCTGTATAGTCGCAGAGTCGACGACAGAGTCACAGTGTGGAAGAAGCTTTCTGACTACTGGACTGGGGTGAGCCTTCACGGAACAAGCTTGCGCAGGCAGCGAGGGAGTACCATCTGACGCGTTTACGGAACAGGAACGTTGAGGCACACGGGAGAAATCGCGCTTTTTATAGACAGAACACCGTTCCGCATAGAACGTGCTCGGCAGGTACAGAGCACGGTCCCCATGCTTGAAGGAGCAGATACAAACAGGGACGTACGGCCCTGTTTCTCTTTGAATTCCCTTCGGTGTGTGGTCAGGCGCCCGCTGCAGCTTCTCAAACTAGTAGTGTTTTCTCGGTTCGCAATTTGTGGGAGATTTTGTGTCCCGTCTCTGTTGTGGCTTCACTGTCACGTACCGCGAAGGGTCCTTTTCGATGTTGCTCCCGAAGGCCCGTCGGCGATCTCCCCGTGGTACAGCAAACCTGTCGTAGGGCTCGAGAAACTAATGTGCACGCTAGCCTGAGCAAATGGTGCCTGTGCGCGCAGTTTGTAGGATGACGCAGTGAGTGCGTGAGCATCTTGCACGAGACCATTTCCGCCGCACACGAGCGTATCAGCGTAGTCCGGGCTGACCTCTGTGAGCAGAAGTCTTCAGGAATCGAATGCAGGAAGCACTGCGGCAGGCAATCGAGTGGCGGTCCCGTCGACCAAGACACAGACAGGCCGTGATCTTGGCCGTCTAAACCTATGTCGACAGCGCGGCACCCTCGAGGAAGCAGACGAGGGACGAGACGTGGAGAGAACAGTTGCCGAGGAAGTGGCTGTAAAACGGGGCCAATGCGTTCCTTTGCGCGTCTCTGGATACTTGTGGCAGCCGCAGGAGTCAACCAGCATCGGCCAGTTGACAGGGGACGGAGTGAACTACCAGGAGTGCGCAGGAGCCGGGAGGTGAAATTGGGTCAGAAAACGCTTTGAGCCGTGTCTGTTGTCCGTGCCTTTTGTGACGCTTGAAGTGGAGCCGTTTCGAAGGTATTTCCTGGCTCTGCCTTGTCCACTGAGCAAGTGAACGCCCTGCCATCAGCAAAGTCTCCATTTTAGTTTTCCTGTCGAGCGTGGCTGCGCCCTTTCCCCGCATTCTGGAGCAACGTTACTGGTTTAGAACCCTGCTGCTACCCATACAGAGTTTCTGGCCACACCACTATTGCCGTTTTCACACGGCTGCTGCGGGGCATTCCACAGACTGCGAGCCTCTGTCCAGAAACGGCCCCAGGAGCTCCCCAGACAGGAGCCTTTCTCCCGGTGTGCCAGCCAAGGAAATGCGTTCGCTGGCATGTGCATTTCGACAGAGGCGACGGTGATTTACGCTCGTTTTTACTATGCCGGCAGTCGGGCATTGCTAGACTGGCGTCCTCCGGTATCCGGAATACTAGCTTCAGGGCCAGCTGCACAGTAGTGTTTGGACTCCTGGGCTTTGACCCCCACACGCGCACACAAGGACGCCGCTGATGAGCTGTGTCGCACCTATCACCTTTCATCGGTGGATTCGACAGGTTCTACAACGATGTGTCTTTCACTCTGGTTGTACCACCGAGGAATCCTGGAGATGCTGGCTCCTTGCACAACGGCCCGGCGCCAATGCCGTGGCGTCATAACCTCTTTCCTTTAGTGTCTCAGCTGCCGCGGGAGGCGTGCACACACCGAGGAGACAAACGTCCCAGCCTGTGATTGGCAGAAGCAGAAACTGGGCGCTCAGTTGGGTTTTCGACGCTGCAGCTTCGACGCGTCCAACTTTCTTGGTCTGCTCTCGGGCAGGAGTCATGTGGATAAACGGAAGCACAATGTCACTTCAACCCCTTCAAGATTGAAAGCCTGCCAAGTCCACGTCAACAGGATATCTGACGAGAACCGAATCCTCACAAGGACTGTCCGTTGAGTGCACCACCGTCGGACGCCGCTATTGGTACAGCCGCTCGAGAGCCACACTAGAAACATGTTGACAAGGAAAATGCCGGCGGTTCTATCGGGCGACAAGATAGTGTATATTTTTGAGTCTTGGTTGCCACGTCACTTCACCACCACCTCTCACGGGAGCTACCCTAGAGTTTTCACGAAGTAGAGCGACCGTGTGGCGTTGTGTCCGACAAGACCGCGACGCATCCTGGTGGCAAGTGTTCAGGAGAGGCGACACGAATTTCCATTCGGAAATCGGAAAGGCGCACGTCAAACAGACGTGCGGAAGAATTTTTCCTCGATTTTGGCTTTGTCTTCAGCGCGACAGAAAGCAGCCGCCAAGGCAGACCGTTGCAGGTCGACAAGATCGGACAGAGAAAGGTTATACGCCTGGCTGAGGGTATGGAGCTCCTTCGAGAGCGAGGTATCAAACAGGCCTGACAAGAAAAGAAGACATGCCGACAAAAACCGCGCCTCCGGGGTAGAATTTTGCGGTCGCAACCATGCACCACAGCCCCTTTATGAAACGGGTATACGCAAAAAACCTTCGCGTAGAAGCAAGCTCTTCGCTCTCCTTCACTTTGTAGAAATTACATGTGCATGCTCCCTGAAGGCGGCGCACTCGTGCGAGGTCACAGAGCAGAACAGCTCCACGTAAGGCCGCTCCGTGACCCACACTGTTAAGAAACGTACCAATGTCATCCGTGCAGATGCAGACGGCGCTGGAGAGCACCTTTTTGCCGCAGTAATACGAAAACGGATGGTCTTTCAAATCCCTAAGAAACCAGCAAATCGAGGAGTGCAGAATCGGTTATTGCGAATGAATGGTGCTTGACTTCAAGGCGCGGTCGAAGAACCGGGCGCAGAGCCAGCTTCCAAGGAGACTACTGTGGTCGGCAGCCTGAAAAGCTGTCAGAGTCAGCTTACCTCAGGTTAAGTGTGCACATATTTGAAGTCGGGCAAACCTCAACGCAGATTTTCTCCTTGAGAAGATGCGCCCTTTGATCATCAGCCTGAGAAGCCCACGTCGGTTCAAAAAAGACACCAGGTTGCCCCGCAGGCCCTCCCACTGCCTGTACAGCTGAGGCGCTAGTGCTCTGCTGGGGGCCCTAGGCGACCGACGCAGTCAGAGCGTCTTGGGACATCAGCTGGGGAGGCGGGAAGGCCGTGCATGCGCGCCAGAGACTTATTGTAGTCGCGTGAGCACCGGGATCAGGCAGGACGAAGGCCCAGCAAACACTACGATACTTACTAGGTAGCACCCATGACCGATGCGGTGGGGTGCCAGCTTCAACACAGCTTTCGTCTCCTCCTCAGCACCTTCCTGCGGGTATCCACATATAACAGAGGATGTTCCAAACCGTCACGGGAACTGTTCCGCCCCCCTCCCTCTGGATGAGAGCGAGTTCGGCTTTGCTGGCGCACGGCCACACACCAAAGCAGACCAGCACGGTTGCTATTCACGATCTTTCAGAACTCCCCTCTACCTGTTTGAAATGCAGAGAAGTTGACGCACCACTTCCGAAGTGTGCACGGTGAGCTTGAGTTTACCGAAGTGCGCACCCCCTGGATTCATCACCTCCTTCTCGAAGATTGCCAAGGCAGGCAAGATATTTCCTTTTCGAGGGTCGCCGGCAATGTCCACCCCGACCTGAGAAGCAGGCAGATTTGGCGAGACATAGACAGGAAGGAAGACCTCCAGGAGTTCCCCCCGGTGACGTCAATGCAGCGATCAAGCTGGGCCAATCCTCTATACTGGATGCGGCGCCGCGCGCGATCCCTTTCACGTTCCTCCATGTACACAGTGTGAGGTTGTCGTCTTCGAACGCCGACAGCCAGCACCTGGCTCCACAGAGAGGCTCTTTCCAGCTATATGGGCAGCATCAGCTGACGCCTGCCTTTCCTTTTCCACCGGCTGTATACCTTGTGCCTTTCCCTTTCCACCGGCTGTACACCTTGTGCCTTTTCCTTTCCACCGGCTGTATACCTTGTGCCTTTCCTTTTCCACCGGCTGTATATCTTGTGCCTTTCCCTTTCCACCGGCTGTATACCTTGTGCCTTTCCCTTTCCACCGGCTGTATACCTTGTGCCTTTCCCTTTCCACCGGCTGTATACCTTGTGCCTTTCCTTTTCCACCGGCTGTATATCTTGTGCCTTTCCCTTTCCACCGGCTGTATACCTTGTGCCTTTCCCTTTCCACCGGCTGTATACCTTGTGCCTTTCCCTTTCCACCGGCTGTATACCTTGTGCCTTTCCCTTTCCACCGGCTGTATACCTTGTGCCTTTCCCTTTCCACCGGCTTTATTCCATGTGTTTTTCCCTTTCCACCGGATGTATACCATGTGCCTTTCCCTTTCCAGAGGCTGTACATTTTGTCCATGACCTACAATCCACTCCGGGTATTTCGCCGCGAGGTTGAGAATTTTGGAGACTTCGTCTCGGGTCTCGTCTTCACTGGTCAGCCGAGCACGGTTCAAAGACAGAATGAGGCGTACCTGGGGCAAAGAGAGACAACCGCCAGAAAGAAGACTTCTTCTGCGTGTTAAAGCCTGCTAGTGACCAAACCGTACGCCCTTGCCTGATATCTCCGAGCCTCCGAACCGTGCAAGTGAGCGCCTGCATGACCTTTGGTCCCTCCGGAACTAGCTGCCTTCTGCACGCTTCCCGCACCTGGATTGCGGTAACAGGAAGCACCCCGGTCCGAGACGACACCGACTGGGAAAATGGTTTCCCTCCAGACGCCCGCGATCCCGCAGTTGTCCAAAACCTAAGGGATTTCCGCGACAAACGCAGCTCTCAGATCTCGCCCATGTCGCTTCCGACGCCACAGCGTGTTCTGCCGGCGGGGCGCTCAGTGCAGAACTCGGCGGTTCGCTCGCTTGGGCAGTCCGTCGCCTCGAAAAAACCTACGATCATCGGGTGTTGCTTCTGTGAAGACTTGAGCTCCTCAACCAGCAGCGCCACGTAAGTGTCAGGGTCGACTCCTTCTTCTGGAATCGTTTTCAGCGTCTGCGGACAGGCCGGGGAGAAGGTGCACACGTGCGAGCGCAGGCGTTTTTTAAAAGAGTAATCGCTCGTGGTTAAGCAAAGATCCTTGCCTGGCTCTCGGAACCATTTCCCGCAACACCTTGACGCCTTTTCAAAAGAGACGCAGATCCTCTCGAGTCACGAAAAGCGCTACCCCCGTCTCAGACGAAGGAGGCCACGGAAGACCAGAGAGGAACCGTCTTTACAGAGGAGATGCGCTGCAAACGGAAGTGTGTGTCGCACCCGCATACATGCGCGACCAAGGCAGACACGAAAGAACAGAGGGACAGGGACGCAGAACGGGTATCGAAAAGGAGAGACAGAACGGCAAAGAGAAGGTAAGGAAGAACTTACTGTCCGTAGCTCGAGGTAGACGACGTTATCTCGACTGAAGTCTTCGAGTGTCCTGCGGAGCGCGTGGACGATGTCATCCTTTCGCCTCACAATTTGGTAAACGGCCGAAAAATACGCGAACGCGTCGCCGATGCCGATGCACTTTCCCTCGATCCGCGCGACGCTCGCGGCTGCCTCGTCTGCATGGATTCCGTTGCAACCCTCCGCGTCACTCTTTTGTTCTTTGGCCGCCTTCCGTCGTATCTCTTCCAGGACGGGCACGCGAATGGACCCAAAGAGGTGGGCGTGAAGTTCGACTTTAGGCAGAGAGGCAATCGCCTCCAACGACGGTAGAGAGGCGGACGGCGACATGGTGGACGCCGCCCGTGAGAAGGAAATTCTAGAAACCTTGAACGCTTCTGTGGCACAGAAAGTACAGCTACAGACGCGCAGGGATTCCCTGGTCTCGCGCACAGAGGGGCGCCCGAGTCTGTTTCCCGTGAAGACAAAAGATGGGCCTTCAGAGATTCGAAAGGAAACACCCACCCGCGTAGATACGACGTAGATTCGTTTGCTTCCCGCCTGCCTTCTCAGAAGCTGTCCACGGAGCCCGCGGCTCGAATGAGCATCCGTGCAAGGTGAACTTTCTTTCACGTGCAGACACGAAGCAAAAAAACGCGCACCTTGCGTGTGCTAGGTGTCCCAACACGTGTCTCGTCGAGACGTGGCTGAGGAGACTCCCGCATGTGGGCCAGCAAAAACACTGCGAAGAAATGGAATTTTCACAAACAAATGGTCCATTCGACAAGCAACCTCGCCCGCAAGGTAGACAGCGCTGTGCATGGGCGCTTGACCGGCTGTCACGGGACGGAAAGGATTCCGCAGACAAGCGCGACGCTCACGCACACACAAGACCGGACGTGAGGCGGAGGGAAACCGTCCCAATGACTGAATCTCGCAATACAAGGGAAAGGGATCACACGTGCCAACCTGGAATACCTTGGAACGGAAAAAACGGAACTCCGAATGTGGAAGCAGCAACATCCACAGACGGCGGCTCGAATAACAACTCTTTGCTGATCCCGTTCCTGCTCTCGGCAACACAAGCGGTGCTTGATCTGGGACTGTACCGATCACGTATAAATAGATATATATATATATATAACTACATTTATGTATGCTTATACAATGTCCCTATCTCAGCGCACATACACACACAAGTCGTACCGGCATGGACAGTACGACCATAGATGCAGTAACTTCTTTTCAAAAGTTTGTGGTTCTGCATATACACCCCTTGCAGAAGAGTTCGTCAGCCTCGAGGATTCTCTGCGCCGATCGCGCAGTTGTTGTCTATAAAGAGAAAAGCGCGTTTCCGCGTCGGCGTCTCTGGTTGATGGCACGCATGCGCGTCGTTCGGCATACGGAGACAGGGACGGCGCAGCTTTGTGCAGGCCCGAGAAAGGTTGTCCCTTGGGGTCGGCGCTTTGCATTAGGCCAATTAGCCGCTCTGTTAGGGCTGAACTGTTAATGTTTTCAGCAAAGAAATTGTTGTAGCTCCAGATTTCATTTGTGGTTTGGTCCCAAACCAAAACATTCTTCGAGGGTAGCTTATGCCCGTAGCTCCGGGCAACGCGACCAAATCGTTCGTTTTCGTCCGTCTCGCTATTCAACGCTGTCGCGTTTCCTTCCCCCCACCTGTCGCGGGTCGCGTTTCTGGCGTGCCTGCAGAGCCGTTTTGTTAGCGTCACCGTTCTCCCTGGGAGGCTTCGTTTCTCACAGAGTAGCCGCGCGCCGTCATTTTCTGGCGTTGTGCGCCGCAAGACGTGGAGGACCGATATATCCGTGGCGACTGGTCCGTGGCATGCGCGTCCCCGTTCCCGGCGGGAAGAGCTTGTTTGAGGCATTGTCTCTGGTCTGTTCCTGGCGTCTACGCATTTGGTCGCGTGTCCTCCAACTCGAGGCTTCTCAGAGCCGACACCCTTTCCTAGATCGGTACAGAGTGCCCGGCGCGCGCTTTTTTCACCGTCCCTTCTCCACCATGGCTCCTCCCGCCGGCCATGTCGAAACCGAGGCGCCTGAGAAGAGACAGGCCGCCGTGAATGGAGAGGAGCCCAAGCTCTCTGCGTCGTAAGTGGAAACGCGTCTAGGCCCGTGTTTTTCGCAAACGCCGCGCAGCAGCTGGGTCGGGAGTCCCGCCGTTCCCAGCACGCCGTCCGCCTCAGACCCCGTGCTTGCTGTGGATCTGCCGCAGAGCAGCGCGGTCGATTCGTTTCTTCGCTGCGTGTTCGCGCTTTTTCGGTGTGTGACGCAGAGAGAGAAGGCGCTTGCGCAAGGCAGAACAGGCGGCTGCAAAGAAGGAGTCGAAGCAACAGCAAGAAGGCGCCGCCGCCCAGGCAGACAAGAACGGCGCCGAAAAGGCTGAGGACGAGCTTGACCCAACTCAGTACTTCGAGAAACGCTGCCAGCTTGTCGAGGACCTCAAACACAAGGGCGTTTCCGCGTACCCCCACAAATTTCAGGTACGCGGCGCGCGGCTTTCGAGCGGGGCCGGATCCAAGGAAGAGTTCTTTGTGGGGACGCGCGCACGGCCGATACCCTTGAGGGCGGAACCGAAGCACTGGTGCTCCAAGCACAGTGTTTCCATTCAAGCTCTGCACGTGCTGTGGTGTCCATACCTACGAACGGCGGTCCAGCTGCCTGCGTCGAGCCGCAGGAAACACTGTTTGCGCAGGCAGTCGTTAGCGCGTTGTTGCCCGTCAAGGATGGCTCTCCTTTTGCTACCGTCGTGAACTCAACGTTCTCGCGGCAGCCAGCGGACTCGAAACGTTCGATCTCACGCAGCGTCGAAAGGGGGGCGGCGGGGCGAACTTCTTTTTGCGGGCGAGCAGGAGCCGAACTTCGGCAACCTGGCCGCTGCCTGCCGCGTTTCCCAGACAGCGTACGCAGCAGCCGTTACCCTTCGCCTGGCGCGCCGTGGCAGGTGACGCAATTGATCGGCTGACAGTCTTTTATTCCGTTTCACCTGCGCAGGTATCTCTGTCGATTCCGGAGTTTATCAAGAAGTACGGCAACCTCGGAGACGGCGAGCACCTGGAAGCCGAGGAAGTCCAGATTGCGGGTACGCCTTCCTGCAAACGCGAGCGGGACTCCGCTGCAGCTTGAGGTTTTTGAACGCGACCAGGTTCTCATGCTTGACACCGGCGCGCTGACGGGCGCGGCTTCCACTTCTCTGCGCGCGGCGGACGCCCTACTTTCTGTAGCAGATCGAGACGGATGCCTTATACGTTGTGTCGAATTCCCCTCTGTGAGACTCGTGGACGTAGTTGGGTAGGGCCTTTGTGCGTCCCTGGCAATCGCCTTTGCCCAGGCCGAAGGGCAGCCTTTCTCATCAGTCGATGAGGCCTGGCTGCGTAGGCTCAAGTTTTTCTCTGCGCTTCTCGCCTTTCTCTTCCCTTCCGCGCAGGCCGAATTACACGTGTTTCGGCGAGCGGGCAGAAGCTGCGCTTTTACGACATCCGCGGCGACGGCGAAAAGATCCAAGTCATGTCGAATTTCAGTTATCATGATGAGAAGGCAGGAGACTTCTCAGAGATCCACAACCGATTCCGAAGAGGAGATGTTATTGGTAAGTTTTTCTCAGCCGTCAAGAGATTCGAGTTTTCCACAGACAGAAACACGCCAGTGCTTTCGGTGCCACCGGATGGAGTCTCTGTTTTTTCTCTGTACCCCTCCGGAGCAGTATGCCGTGCACCTGCTTCTCAGCCTCATATGCTCCGGTGCCTCTTTGCTGTTTGCCGCGTCAGGAATTCGCGGGTTCCCCGGGAAGTCGAAACGCGGTGAGCTGTCGATCTTTCCCCGCGAAGTGACCCTGCTGAGTCCGTGCCTCCACATGCTGCCGGAGCGAAACACTCTCAAGGACTTCGAAGTGCGCTTCCGTCACCGGTATCTCGATCTGATCGTCAACGATGAAACGCGTAAAACGTTCCTTATCCGGTAAGGTAACTGTTCACACGGACTGCTTTGTCGCTTCACGCGGCGAAAAATGTCAAGATGCGGACGCGAGGAATCGACACGGTTCACCAATGGACATATGGTGGGCCGTGGCCGCGCTGGGAAGCACCGCTGGACGGTGATCGTTGAGTCAGCAAAGGCGATTCATTTGTGGACCAGATCGAGAAGTCGTAGGCGACCCGCTCTGGTAGCACGTCTTCACGGTCGTGCACCAGGACGGGGCGTTTCGGGAGGCAACGGGGGGAAGCTCCAAGGTGACTTGGAAGGACTCAGACTGCGGCGCCATCGCCGACTGAGACGCCCTCACCTATCGGAGACAGGACAACTTGCTCGTTCGTGCGTGAGAAACGGCAAACAGTGCGCCAACCGAGTTCCTGTTGCCTAGCATTCCTCCAACTCGCTGTAGCCGTATAAACGTACACCCGGTTTTCCGATCAAGCAGATCATTGGAGCCACGGCAGTACCGTTGAGGAGTCACCTGGGCCCGATCCGGGTGCGTACCTCGAGGTGCTGTTTCGAGGCGGCGCGCTTTGTAGGGTCTTCAGTATCAGCGATGAGATGCGACGATGGCTGTGGATTTTCAGGTCGCGGATTGTCAATTTCTTGCGTCACTTCTTGGAAGCGCGCGGTTTCGTGGAGGTCGAGACCCCGATGATGAACGTTATTGCCGGGGGAGCTGCAGCGCGGCCCTTCAAGACGCACCATAACGACTTGGACATGGACCTGTATATGCGAATTGCCCCGGAGTTGTTCTTGAAGATGCTCATTGTTGGTGGCCTGGATCGCGTTTTTGAAATCGGCAAGAATTTCCGAAACGAAGGGATCGACATGACACACAACCCGGAATTCACAGCTTGCGAATTCTACTGGGCCTACGCTGACTACAACGATCTTATGGATCTTACCGAGGAACTGCTGTCATGTAAGTTTCTCGACGCATTGCACAGGAGTCCGGCATGAAAGAAGTGGGGGCTCGCCAGTGGAAAGTCTCGCGGCCGCCTAGGCGCCAGTTCGGTGGCGTGATTCGTCGACTGCTTCCGTAACTTGCTGCGGATCCTTGTGCCGGCAGAGCTTCTGGGTCCAGAGACGAGGACGTATGGATGCGTATCTGTTTAGGTACTTCCACATTTGTCGAGGCCCCTGCTGAGCGGGGAGCCTCTATCGCAGGAAGACCTCTCAGCCGAAAGCTCTGAATGGAGTTCTTCAAGAGCTGGGCTTGGTCTCGCTTGAGCGTGTACCGCCAGAGAGAATCGGAGAAGGTGGCTTTCGCTCGCGTTGCCATCGTGGTCCTTGTTGTTTTCTAGGCGTCCCATATAGGCGTACGCTGATTGTGTTGGGCTTCAGAGTCTCGCAAGATCGATCGAAGGTCGTTTGAACGCTTCCCTTCTGCGGGGCTCTGTGTTGTGGACCTGATTGATGGCACGGACACCTCGCTGCGACAGACATGCAGCTGACTGTGACGAAATTGTGGCGCTGCTACTGCGCGTGCTCCCTGTTTTCTGCGCAGCTATGGTGATGGCGCTCCATGGAACCTATCAGATTCAGTATCACCCAGATGGCCCCGGCGGTGAGGCAGTCACTCTGGACTTCACTCCCCCCTTTGCGCGTCTGTCTATGGTCGAGGAGATCGAGAAGAAAGCGGGAGTGACGTTGCCAAGACCGCTGGATGGCGATGAGTGCATCGCTTTCATGAAAGACCTGCTGATTAAGAACAAGGTGGAGCTCCCCCAACCGACCACGAGTGCTAAGCTGCTCGACGCGCTCTGTGGAGAGTATGTGGAGTGTCAAGCGCAGACGAAACCTGTGTTCATCACAGAGCACCCACAGATCATGTCCCCTCTGGCTAAATGGCATCGGTCGAAGCCCGAATTGACAGAGCGTTTCGAGCTGTTCGTCATGGGAAAGGAACTCTGCAATGCGTATACCGAGCTGAATGATCCCGTCAAGCAGCGTGAATGCTTTATGGACCAAGCAAAGGTACGTGTCATATTGATATGCGACAGGACAAGCCGCCTGTGGCAATTGCAGTTTTGCCAGCACGAGGCTGTGATAAATCCTTGCTCGCTGCCGAGTGAGTGGGGATTCCGAGTAGGCGAGAGCCAGGTTCTGATTCCAGAGAGAACCATCAAAGCGCGGCAGTTGGCGTTGAGCAGTTCACCGAGTGGCTAACAGATATTCCCTTGTCAAATGGACCAGTGGCCAGGATATGTAGCGCGGTAGACTCTCCAGATGCTGCGCTTCATTCAGGACGGCCGCGGTTGCTGTGTCAGTCTGCGAGAGCTCACTTATCAAGACTTCCCATCGTGTTGCGATCTCAGGCGAAGGCAGCTGGCGATGACGAGGCCGCTTGTATCGATGAAGTCTTCTGCACCGCACTGGAGTACGGCCTGCCTCCTACTGGCGGCTGGGGTCTTGGGATCGACCGGCTGACGATGTTCCTTTCGGATCACAATACCATCAAAGAGGTTATCCTGTTCCCCGCAATGAGACCCCAGCCACAGATCGGAGCGTCAGGGAAACAGGAATCGGACACTGGAGTCCCCGGAGAGGCATCTTCCCCGACTCACTGATTTTGCGGTGAGCGACATTGCGTTATATCCAGTTTATGGACGTAAATATGCATAGGTTCGAGAAGCCCGTGGGCGATATTTGCGCGTCAGGGATTTGGTCCGGTTTATAAGGGATGTAAAGGTGCTCAGGGTCTAACCGTCGGGCCGTCTCGATCCTCATATTCAAAGATAACTCTATTTTACAACCTTTTAGATAAACAACCCTACGTGCCAACTAAGAGCTATCTATTTGCGGTCCGGTGAACCTGGAAACGCCTGTCGTTTGCCAGTGTCGAATCGTGTTTCGACGCCTGGGGCCCACAATAGGAGCAGTAGTGCGTCTTCGCCATTGCCCTTGGTCGGGCAAGGGCCAGCATTGCGGGCCACAGAGTGTGCCGCTCATATTACGGAGGTTCCATTGCGGATCGTTGGTGTGAATTCCTAGGTGAGGCTGTGGCAGCGATTTTTGTTGTTGCAGGCCGGTGACGCCCCACACCAAGTGTAAATCAGACAACAAAGCGAAGAACACACGCGAGACGCGGAGAGTCAGACGGATTTAAATTAGCGACTACCCGATGAAATCGCTGGTTTGACGGTGCGAGGCTGTCGGGCTTCCGATGATGTATCCTGGAGGTTCTACAGAGAGAGCTCGCTGGAGGGGAAAGCGATGTGCACGAGCTTTTGTGGAGCGGAGGCAAACTTCTCTTTGACGAGCATCCTGGAAGCAGTGCAGGTTTTGTTGGGATATCCCACTTCGCAGGCACCAGGCTCGCCTGTGGCGTCGGCTAAGGATGATGAGTGATCCCTTCCTCAAAAGCGTTCCCCACACTCAGTGCTTGACATGGACTTCTGGTCGTGGAGCAGTTCACGTCCCTAGGTTTACTGAGGCAATACTTGGTACCGTGAGGCTACGTTCGGTATGTAATGGATTCCCCTCGTCATGTCTGTTTACTCAATAAGACCTACGTGGCGGTACTGACAAATGTCGTCGGGGTCGCGGCTGGAGGAAATGCAGGCCGCTATGCGTCGTTGTTGATTCCAAAATTCCTCAGGACATACGTGGTCGAAATGGGTGTATACGCGTGTATAAGAAGTCATTGTCTAGTGCGATTATCATGGTCTCTTGCCGGTTAGCAGTTCTGTTGGTGTGTGCTTAAACGCGTTTTCCGTGATCCTCAGACCCTTCTCACACTTCGTCGACTTTGGCGGCCACAATATCCCCCGTTGTCCAGAATCTCTGGGGAGGCTGTCATCTCAACTCGGTCTCGCGTGATCGTGTGTACGCGGGATGGAACACAGTAACTAGCCGGGCGCTGAGATTGGCGCAAGAGAGATGACTTGACTGACCACGATGCCTGTGAGGTGAAATAGTGGAGCTTCGAAAACCTCAGCAAGGTTGGGAGTGTCAGTAGCAATAGAGATCTTGAGTGAGGAGCAATAGGGCCCTTCGTGGAGTTCCTCAAGGACGTTACCCCCCCCCCCCCCCCCCCTGGTTTGCCGACACCTTCGACATACTGTTGGAGAAGCGACCGGGCTCTGCAGCCCGGTAACTTTCTCTGTGGAGCTGTCGCACAATCAAGATTCCGAGACACTGTAGACGATGGGCATCTTTCTAGTAAATCGGTAGTTTTCCCCAACGCGTCACCGTAACCTTTTCCAACTTCCTGGGAGGCGCCACCGACGCAGTACGTTTCGCAACGAAGCACCAGCCCTGCCTCATCCGTGAACGTTGCTGGAGGGACGACCCAGTGTATTAGTAATGTGAAGAAGTCACAGAAATGACAACTTGTGAGTGAGAGTGCAGGGTTTACCAGCCTTTCGCGGCGTTGTGTGAGGGGCCCGCCGCGTTATCTGCAGCGGGCCATCGTGATGGAGCAGTTCCTCTCGACAGGCGTTGTTGCAGCTGCAAAACCTCCAGAGAGAGACGCACGCATCCACTCATCCTTCTTGCTTATTGGGACATTCTTGATGTCTATTCAGAAGTCGAATGTTTCCGTATATCACCCTCTCGTGTCAAATGCTTCTGGTACGTGCGTCCGCGAGAACGAAAGCAGCCCGTACGGCAGGAAATGCACCCGGCAAAACGCCTGGCGCAGCAACAGATGTGCCTTCAAACGCAGCCAGCAATCCATTTCTAATGAGTGTTGCTAACCCACCGCAAGGCTCTATAAAGCTCAAAACCGGTTGTCGAAACCTTTGCAACACGCTATGTTGTTTCTTGTGTGCACTGCTTGCATCGTGGAGCAGCAGCTGCGGTGCCGGCAGCACGGCCCAGTTTGTCCTCCGCGGGACCGGGGCGGAACCAGCGCAGCGGCGCACACAGGATCCACACAACAGTTTGTCTGCTTCGCAGGTGGTCTCGCAGGAGCTGCGTGCTTTTTCGTTTGTGTCTCCTGGAAAGTGCCTAATTAAACCTAGCACTTGCAGTGCCGCCTGAGACGTAGCCCACTCAAGAAAATATCAAGGCCTGCGCTTGTGTATGTCAAGGAAGAGGAATTGGGTGGCCGGTGCCATTTTTGGTTGGGGCTGTGCCAAGGCAGTGGGGACGGTGTGCGCGAGTGCTGAAGCCGCATGCGTTCCGTTTCTTTGTCACACAAAGGCCACGAAGCACCGAAGCGACCACGGTCAAACACCCCACCCACCGTAGTTCACCCGGTCAAGAAATGTCTCGGCCGGTGCCGACCCTTCTCCCTCGTGGTATTTCCCCTCACGGATGTTCGGCGCACTCAACACGAGTTGGTACGCCAGCGACCCGCGTGTCACTTTTTTGTCCCGAGCATCCACGTCTCCAGAAGAAAGTTTACCATCTTTGTATATGGTTTCTGTGTGCAATCTTCGTTCCTATCACCGCGGGAGCAGTACTCTACACTAGTCGTCCGACGCGTCTCCATTCGGGATCTTTATCGCCCGTGGCTTTCTGTTCTTATTCTTCAATACTTTCCACAATGCCGAACCCACGCGTGTTCTTCGACATCAGCATTGACAAGAAGCCTGCGGGCCGCATCGAATTCGAGCTGTTCGCCGATGCGGTTCCCAAGACGGCAGAAAACTTCCGGGCTCTGTGCACTGGTGAGAAGGGTACAGGCCGGAGCGGAAAGCCGCTGTACTACCAAGGATGCCCCTTCCACAGAATCATTCCGCAATTCATGTGCCAAGGAGGCGACTTCACCCGCATGAACGGAACCGGTGGCGAATCCATCTACGGTGAAAAGTTTGCGGACGAAAACTTCAGCTACAAGCATTCTGAGCCCTTCCTCTTGTCTATGGCCAATGCTGGACCCAACACCAACGGCTCTCAGTTTTTCATTACCACTGTTCCCTGCCCCTGGCTGGACGGAAAGCACGTCGTTTTCGGGAAGGTTGTTGCAGGACAGGAAGTTGTGAAAATGATGGAGGCCGAGGGACGCTCTAATGGTCAGCCAAAGTGTGCCGTTGAGATTTCGGCGTGCGGCCAACTCTCGTAAGCTTGCGACGTGGCTGCATGACTTACCCTTAGTGAGTTCCTTGAATGTGAAGTAGCTGCCGGTGACAAGCACCTTTGCACAACAGGAGATGACTGTTGTGCACTTGGATGCCATGTGACGTTTTAAGCAGTGTGTCGCTTGTGAGGCACCTGCTGCGCATCGGTTGTCAAAACTTGCTAATCCAAGACTCCCCCCCCTCCCCGCTCAGGGTCTTTGTCATTCCTTACCTGTACGATCCAAGGGCGTGTGGTGAAAGAACTGCTTTGCTTTCCAGATGCTGTTACTCGCAGCCCTGGCCGGGAATCTCCACTCTTAGACACCGAGAGCATGTGTCACACTAGCCTTCTAGCAGCTAGGTGTACCCTCAGACTCAGCACACGCAATGCGCCGGACAAATGATCATTTTGTAATCGTAGGGCAGTCAAACCCCTTCAGCAAGACTCGATTGTACCGTCAGATAGTTTGGCCCAATGACATTTATGCTACGGCACCCAGGAAAGGTATTTCGACGTGGCATTGTACTGGCGGTGAAACACTGGCTAGGAGGATGAGGTGCTCTGTAGAAGTTTTGTATTCGCCTGTTTCGAAGATTTATATTTAGGGTCGTGCGGGGCATCTATCCTCGTAAAAGAGGGTCGCGCGGCATCAGTAACGGAGGCGTTTCGGATTACACTAAGTAACGCGTGCTTAGTGCAGTGGGCCTAGTCATCGAGGTGATATATATCCTAACGGTACCTACGAAGCATTTACGATCCGTGAACGCGATTATTGTTCAACGCGAACTCAACTGGTACTCTGCAGCAGGTCAACTGGAGCATTCAAGTAGTTCTGGCGTGAGTAGCCCTCCCCCTCCTCCCCTGTGATGGGTTGGACATTGCGGAGAAGTGCGGCACTAGCACATTTGCGTTCTAGTTTTGCAAGCGTTCACCGTTGTTGGGCTCAGGGATCCAGGCGCTGTTGCCCACCTTGCAAGCAGTATCGAACTGACGGGGACGGTTACAAGACGCCAGGAAGGGCTGAGCGAGACGGAGTTTCTTATCACACGCACTACGCACGAACATGACGGCGTCGTGGGCCGCGAACTGCACAAAACGCTGACAGATGAGTGGTTAATGTGTACCAAGCTCAACTCCAGTTCCAAAACGGTGTGGCAGTTCTTGTGATTTGCAGCACGTCCCACCGCCGTGTTACCCTCCGTTTACCGCCCCGACCCTCTCTACAGGGCGTCGCCCATCGTAGAGTAGCCGATGCTACGGTTCAGCGTAGTGAACAAAAAGGCAGAAGTAATTGTGCAATGTAGCCAGCCTGAAGTTCCGCAGAAAAAAGAACCACAGAAATTCAATGTCCAAAGGGATTGTCGCGTCAGCTGGATAAGGCAAGATTTGACGCGCACGCCAGGTCTTGCGCGTGTGGGCCTGTCCTCCCGGGCTTTTGCTCGCACATGCGCGCATACTCGGTCGGCTAGCTGGAGAATCGTTTGTGCTCAGAAAAGAGCCTCGTGAAAAGCGCAACTTTTCTTTGTGGATTGGTAGTCCTAGGCTTCCCTACCACACACTTCGTCTGTGCCAAGCAATGAACAACAACATGAATGATGCTCACTCAAAAACGGTTCCTTTTCAGACTCTTGCTACTGCATTAAAACTCTGGTTCCTTCTCACGCCCTACTGGTAGGTGACCGCACATAAGACAGCGTTTTCGTTTGTGCAGTGCCCCTTTTTGGAACTGCAAATGCTTGAAGATTTAAAGAGTTGTCGTACACTTACAATCACCGTTATCTCTATAGGACCGGCGTTCCAGTATACCGTGCATTTACCTGCCTCTGGTTTTCGCTGCAACTTCCCCCAGTTATACTTTTGGGAACCGTCCTCCAAACTCGTGAGTACCGATCCCGCACGGAAGTGCGACACGCCACTCTTCCTGAGACCGCCGCAATTCCATCTCCGAGTCAAGATGTGTTGCTCGTATGCAAATAATTGGGCAAGCGATGAAGCACCCGCAATAAGTTCATGCTAACCACGAAAATACGAGGAGCTGAGGTGCCCTTGAAAGGGGTGTGCGTGCACTGTGCAATCAGTTTTCGTGTGACCAGGGATTCTGACAAGATCTCCACGCCCTCTTACCGGGAGCACACGGACTTCGACCACGCGGTGACGTGGGAACTAACGTAACGATTGGAGCGGTGTTCGGGGCCCCGAGCACAGCACCCTTTTCAATGCCTCCCGTGTATTTAGCTCCATCTCGCCCTCGAGCGTCGCAACAGACGCCTGAGGCTGACGCGCCTGTTGGTGACACTGTTTCGGCATCGAGAGATGAGAATGCACAGTGGCTTCCACAGGCCGTTTTTGGCGATGACGAGCTGCTTCCCACTGTATTTCCTTCACTCGTAGGGTCGTCTGCGACAGACACAGTCGCAGAAACAGAGGCAACGGGAGCACGCACACGACATCGAGACTCCGCTATGAAAGAGGCTGATGTTCACTTCAAGTGTGACCCCACGGTGGCATCTCAGCCGCCTCAGAGCGCGTCTGAGACAGATGGACGGGACGACGGAGAGAGCCCGTCGGGGCAGCATGCCCATCCACACAACGGGCATCCGGTGGTTTACCATCGTGCTGAAGCGCCTTTGCGTTCTTACTCGCTCATGGATATCGAGAACGATGCTTTTACAGGCATTCATGAAGATGATGTGGAGAACGCCATGGGTCATTGCCTGCGGAATCTGCAATCTGTTTTCAGTTTACTGCTTCTGTGTTTGGGGACGTCACTGCTGCTTCACTGGCCAGAAATGCGGAACACATCGCCCCTGCTGTTTTACTATATCCTTGGTTCAATGCTTGCAGAAGTTGTTCTCGTGCTCTGTCTCGGATGTTTCATGTGTCTCATGACATGCCTCGTGGGAGAGGACGGAGCTGCCTACGGCAGTGTTATGTGCGGCCTCCTACACCGTGTGGCCGAGGGTGCAACTCACTACACGCTTACAGGAGTCGGCGCTTACGCACTGTACAATTTCAGTGACCTCGAGAGCCTGCTGTTTCAGTCGGAGGAGCACATCCGAGAGAAGTTCAACTGGCTGCTGGTCTATGTCGGATGTGAGGTGGTTATTTCTCTGCTGTATTCTCTCCAGACTCTGGGGACCTTGTTCGGGATTTTAAAGTTCGTCCTTGTCAAAATTTACGCCAAGTTAACAGGCAGAGGAGAAGTGCAATTTCAACAAGGCGACGGGCCCATCATCTACGCCTCTATCGACCAGTACCGCAGAGCGTTGCCGACGATGCGAAACCCCGTTGAGATCGCATTTGCGAGGCACCATCAGCGAAGCCCCCAAGCCAGCATGTCAAAGGAAAATGGAGGCGTCGTAGACCTCGAAATGAGTGAAGATAGTTCGTACGGCCGAGACACTGCTCGGAGCACACAGCCTCTCCTCGTTAACCACAGATGAAGAGAGAGGAGCGTAGGCGGCGACTCGAGGATGCGGGCGACTTGCAGGCAAGAAACAGCATTACTTAACTGCCGACCGTTTCCCCGATGAAGGCGAATCAACCGCATATCAGTACTTCCTCCGTCAGCTAACTGCCGTTCTATCCGCCGTCCCGGAGTGAGTATCCTGCCGAGGAACTGAATCTTCCCTCGCGGAGGCGTCTTGGGACGGGAAAACCGGAAATGAAAAACATTCGATAATCACATCAGAATGGGAACCCGTCTCTGTTTACGTAGGGAGGGACGCTAAGGTTAGGATGGGGATTGAGCTATGGTAGTATGGGTTCGTTTTTCTTGTTTTGTGCTACCCTATTCGTGGTCTGTTCAGCAAAATTGATCTCGTGCCGCGGGGTAAACGAAAGTCGTGCCGATATAGACTGAAGCAAAGGTAGCTTGTCTCCAGTTCTCCTCGAGCCGTACGCAGGTGAAACTGTCTCAAGATGCCAGCGCTTGCTCGCATACGTTATTGCTCTCTTCCGTGCTTTTTTCGCAAACATTCTGTTGAACACCGTTTTGGCGCATCCTCGCCGGCGCAGCAACTGCAGCTCAAAGCTCTCCAGGCGGTTTCACCAATTTAATCACAGTTTACACGTCCCACTGAGACTGTAAACGGGTTAGGGCAACGATACAAGCGTCAAATATCAACAGAGAAAAGAGAGACGAGGAAACCAGTAAGGTTTGACAGAATGACGTCGCATTTGCTTTTCTTAGCAGGCGCGCTACCCCCGCATGGGGCAGAATTTTTGCGTGTTCCACCCCTTGATGAAGGTATAGTCCGATACCCCCGCAACTTCCCCCTTGAAAACATCAAGGGGATGAGCTGATTGCCCCTGCTTCCGCTGAACTGAATAGTGTCATTCGGCTCAAGGCCATAACGCCGCCTTTGGAAATTTGCGCACGTATGTACAAAAAAAATCGCGCCAGTGTTGTGAACATTTGCTTTTGTTGTTTCGAAGTCGATTGCCCAGGAAGTTAGGTCAGGAGAAGGAAGACAAGAAAGGGAGGCTTTTTCCATTCCTTTGCACACCTGCACAGTCTTTATGAACCAATCTGACTGTCGCCCGCATTACCCGGAACAGCATTCTGACGAGTTCGGCTACCATCTGAAGCCAAGGCGTGAACTCGGTCTTCTGTATATCGCTTTGAAGACTGTACGGTAGATGCAGATCCCACATCAGACCCAGGTAGTCGTCGACCTGCTGGCGTGCGCGCTGTTCTTCTGCATCCACATGCGCACACATGGACCGGCGTTTCTAGCCGTATCTTAGAGCTTTTCACGTCCACAGCCCCGATGCGAACTGCCGTTCGGAGGTAACTATATGGCTCAGAAGCGTGTGGATCGGGGGTTTCTGTGCGGCAATGTACATTAGATTCCCGTACCAAAACACCTCACAGAGAAAAATGGACAGGCAGGTGCAAAAGTACTCCACCTTTTTCCCTGCAGACGTGAGCATAATTCTGCTTGTCACTCCGCCTTCACCCTGGGGTGGTGCAAGAGGGTTCAAGTCAAAATAAAGAACCGATTCGTATCACCTCCTCCGTTCCCCCTGCAAGCCTAGCTGCCTAGTAGAAGGAAGCAAGCAACGAGAGGGTCCCTTTTGAGACTCCCAGGGGCTTACGGAGAAAGGGGCGGTGTCATAGTTCCCGAGTGGTGCTTGCCTTCGTGACCATCATCAGAGAACCTGTAAAGAATGGCACAAGGTAGGCTTTTCAAGGCACATAGAATCCCGGCAGTGTACAGGATCTACCAAGTTGCCATGCTCTCCCGTACCGCACGCGATTGAAAAGCGTGCCCATGTCCGTTCTGCCCAAAATGCAACCTGCGACAGCGTTCAAGCCAGACCGTCACCGGGATGTGCATCCGTCCCACAGCCGAATGGCAGCGCTCGTCTTTGAGCTGCTAACAACAGGGGCGCGGCTTTCCCCTTACCGTGACGAAAGGCCGCCTGAAACTCTCATGCCAGCTCGGATGTACCGCTCATTCAGTTTCAGTGACCGGCAGACTGGGGCGAAGCCAACAACGATGCCAAAGAGCAGGCCGACAAACACGCCCACAACGATGCCGACAGCACCCGTGCCGGTAAAGAAACCAATGACGCCACCGCAGCCTACGCCGCCAAGAGCACCCAGCCATGCGCCTCGGCGTCCGAGAAGAATAATGGAGATGCAGTTCGACATCAAGGATCCGCCGAGGTACAGAGCGCCTGCCCAGCAGGCGGGAGGGACTAAACCTCCAATGAGGCCCCCAATCACCAGCCCGCCAATCGCCGCGCCGATCATCCAGTAGCCGCCACCTTTGTAGAAATGCGAAGAAAACAGTCCCTGAGAAGAAGCAGTGCACGGACCAGTCCGTATGAATACAACGTCCGACGCATGGAACCAAGCCTCTAGCCTGAGGAATAAAAATGCTTGAACTCCCCTAAACGAGACGAAGCTAAAACGAAATCCAGGTGACGTGCTGCTGCAACTTGGGGAAACCGACAGTCCACACACACACTCAGACACAGATTCAAAGGTCTCCGGCCTGCACCAGCAGAAGAGCAACGCCCGACCACTATACTCCCTGGCGACAGCGAACCCCCTTGATCCCCCAGGCACATGCATAGAAGGCTGTTTTGCCAAGGCTAACGGTTGTGGATGATTAGATTCAGTTGCTGTGCTGCTTGGAGTCGCGGACTGAACTGTCAGGAGGCCGCACTGCGAGGCGTGCAACCATGTTCATGGCGGGGCGCGCCGGGCTCACACGCGCTCACCCCGTTGCCACTAAACAATGAAACAAAGCGGCAGCGTTCTGCAGTGACTAACCTTCGAGTACAGGGATGCGGTGAGGTGGAAGGCGACAAAGCTAGCAACGAGGTTGACGACGAGCACCACGATGCTGATGCACCACACCGGCCAGCAGGAGCAGGCATCGAAACAAACTTCGCCTGCCTGAAAAGACAAAGGGCAAACAGCAAGACAAGCGTCGCACTGGCAGCAAGCAGTGGCACAAGGAGCGCAGCGCACGGAAGAGACAATCTTACGAGTTACTCGGAACGCTTATTCCCTTCATCGGTGGGGAGGGGTGGCCATGCATCCGGAAATGTGGTATGGTGAAAACGTATGTTCATATCAGCGTCAGTTCGGATCCGTAAGATGTCTTTTTTTGAAAAGAGTCCGCATTCTCAACTGACGCGAGCATCCCGAGGAATTATTTTCTATACTGCGTGAAACACTTACAGCCCGGACTCTCTGTTGGGAGTGGACAACTCTAGTGCCACTCGGCCCCACAGAAATCTCTTTCACTGAAGGGGCAACCAGAAACTGGTCTTCGGCACCGGCAGCGCCACCAGCAGAGCCGGCCACCACCTGGTAATATTCTCCGGTTGCGACTTTCCCGTCGGGCGCAGAACTTTCCGGCACCGCAGCTACCGGCGGCACATTCTCGGCCGCCGCTGTTGCCACTGCTCCAGCAACCGGTTGTGTTTCCGCGGTCACAGGGGAGGCTTCGCCGGTGATGGGTGTGGACAGCTGACCAGATGTCCCTGTGACTCCACCCACAGCTGCGGGAGCGGAACGAGCATCGATGCGTGGTTCGGCCACGGGCGCAGCCAATGAAGCCGATGAGGGAGTTGCGGTGGGTGAAGAAGTAACTACAGCAGCAGGTGCTGTCCCTGCTGGCGGTGCTGTAGCGGCTGGTTGTGCTGGAGCTGCTACCGGTGCTGTCCCAGCTACCGGTGCTGTCCCAGCTACCGGTGCTGTAGCTGCTACCGGTGCTGTAGCTGCTACTGGTGCTGTAGCTGCTACTGGTGCTGTAGCTGCTACTGGTGCTGTAGCTGCTACCGGTGCTGGACTCCCGGTCGGAAATGCTGTAGCTGCTGGTGGTGTAGTAGCTACACCGGTTGAAGCCGCACCTGTCACCGGTACAGTGCTGGCCTTCGGCTGCTGTCCAGAAGCGACTGGAGCTGGTGCAGGGGCAAGCGTCGTTGGTGGTTGCGGAGCCACGCCACTACCAGGTATGGCAGCAAGTAAGACGGGAGAAGTCGTCGCACCGACGGAGCGCGGGGCACCCTGGTTCGTGGTCATTGGTGGCAGAGGCTGAGCAGGCAACCCGCCCATGTCCGTGGCAAGAAGTGGATGTCCTTGGTTCTGTCCAGCCGGTAAGGAAGCTGGAGGGTTAGCGGTCGCAGCTCCTTGGGGCGCCACAGTTGATGGCGCCAAAGTGGGGGAACCATTTGACGGCAACTGCGGCACAACCACCGTAGGGACGCCAGTTTGTGATTGACCTGGCAACGCAACTACATGGCTCGGATCAGCTGCCTCCGCGAGCCCTGTCCATGATCCAGGATCGTTCATCGAGGCCTGCGGTGCATGTAACCCGGGGGTCAGCGTGGCAAGTATTTCCGGTCGAGCAGTTGCCGTGCCGAGGTGGACCGTTTGAGACGGGGAAGCAGGCTCGACAGGAACCGTGTTAGAGATCTTGAGATTTGTCCCCTTCTTGCCGATTGAACTGGTAGGGAAAAGGAAGGCGGCTCCGGGAGGCGAGGCAGCGCCACTGTCAACGGCATCAGAAGGTGGCGCGTAGCTACGGATCTCGCCATGGTGCCTGTTGATAGGTCTCAAGTCGCTCTTCTGGAACCTGGCGCTCCCGAGCCGGTCCGTTCCTGAACTCACACCATCTGCAGATTCAGCGTCTGTAGCACTGTAGGAAAGGCCCTTGAATCTGTGTCCGTCTGCCGTGTCAGTTTGATACAGGACGCCGGTGAAGATGGTGGCTGAAAGAATGCCAAAAGACGTCCAGAGCCGCCTCGTGGAAAGCATGGCGGCGAGAATTGTAAAAAAGCATCGGCGGGTGGCGTACCCACGCGTGGGGTAGAGAAATCTGAAGTATTATACCTGTCGTTGGGGGAATTTATCTTTGAGCGCTCCTCGGTTAGAGTGGTCAACTAAAGGTTCAAGTCGCGTAGGTCCCAAGGTACCAACGTTTGATCGTTGTACCCGGAGAGAAACCCTATGCCTTCTTCACCACGCTCAAAGGAGCAACATCTGTAATCACTTCATATCTAGACACACTCTGCTATGTCGACGAGCCACAAATAAATGGTGCTGCGTCAGTGCGTTTACTTCTCTGTCCTCCCATGTCCGGCCTCATCGCCAGCAAGGCCTGCCGTGGAAACGGCCTCGCCAGGCACAAAACAGAGACGCCTGGGCGCGCACTATGTAGGTTTTTCTTGAGGCAGAGATCTGGAAAGCTCCGTCGTATCGGATTTTTAAGACCGAAGCTCCGTCGCTCACATGTAGCAGTGGTCTCTCCAAATTGTACTACGCTATCCTGGTTCACCCGTTTCTGAAAGACGTTGACATCGGCACGACTGCTGGCATGGGCGCCGTTTGTCGCGGAAATCACGGCCAATGTGTTATCGTCCCGACATTCTTCTTCGGCGGTACCGCAAATTGCTTGGAAACGACAGAAAATTGAACGCCGGTGTCCCTAGGTAGAGGAACGTACCCGAACGAGACCAGCAAACACGACGTTAGGGCACCGCTTGTGGACCGTACACACACAATGCGACAATCGAAGCTATCAGCGGGCAAAACCGCTATCCAACCCCGCGCGCGGCTGCTAGTTGCCACGGTTTCTTGCCGATATGATGGAAATGAATGTCGACACTTGAGCAGTGTGTCAGTGAAAAACGCTGAATGGGGCTCGAAAGAAGACCGCGCCCACTGACGGGTCCTTCCGTGGCATTAACACTTGGAACACAAAGCAATGAGATGTTGACTCGAGACCGGCCCCCTCTTCGTCGACCACGAGAGGCACAAGGAAGGGACGCAAGCGCCGCGCAGGCGTCGGTGAAGGCACCAGTCGGCTCTCTCCGATCCACGGCGCGGACTTGATTTCTCTTCGTCGCTATTCAACCCGCTCCATCCGACATGCCTCATGCTAGTCGGCTCGTACGGGCAAGCAAATAGCTACAGGCATTGAAGACTGTGCGTGTTGCAAAGCAATGCGATCCTGTGAAATTCTTGGCCATCCCAATGTTGAGAACTGCAACAGTGCAATTGTGTATCGCCGAATTTCAGCAGCGAGGGGATCCGGACAGGGGTAGCCGAGGAGGCCTGTCTCGGGACTGCCACGGATGTCGCCGAGACGCCGACGAGGCACACAACACTGGCGGAGAACGGGCGGCCTGCTAACGGGACTGTTTTGCCGTAGAGGATCTGTTTTTTTGTGCAGCCCGTTTTTTCTTAAACCGCGTGTCCTGCCATTTTTTTGGCCTCTGCCAGGTCTGGGAGGCAACCGGCTCGGCACCCTGGCCTCCGCGCGCTTTTTAAGGTGCTGAAACAAGCGTCGTTGACTTTGCACACAACTACAATATCACTCCAGCCCCGCATCTGTACGTAATTCCCGTTTCCCCACGCATCTATTTACTGGCTGGGTCTCGTTCGTAGAAAAGCCACAAATCCATTGCCTACTCAAAGAACAATTATATACCTGTACGAAAACTGCCGTGGCTGCAAGACATGTCAGGCGACACTAGAGCAAAGCCTCGCGTCGCGCGATTCCCTGGACCGCTGATCAGGCCTCCCCGGCCGGCCCTCAAGATGTCGTCATCTCCTACTCTGTCCTTTCTTGAGGGTTGATGATATAGTCGAACCTATCTCGGTGGAAAGACAAGGCTGATCAAGCAGGAAGACTTTTTTTTGCGTGCTGTCGTAGTGGGTCCTCTGGTTTTTTAGAGGAACTTGCTGAGGACTGCAGCGCCTGTAGCCACAACGAGAGATTTCTGAGCTGCAGTGGCACCTTTTGCACTTTCCTGCCGAAAAATCGTTTGTTTGCGGTTGCCATCGCCTATGAAGGCAGCGAATGAGACAGGGCTCGATCGTTTAGAGACGTTAACGCACTGTTCTGTCAGACTCTACTGATTCAGCCCGCATCCGGTGGCGTCCCGTGGCGCTGGTGCGTTCTTCCGGAGATCACCGTTCGTTCTTCTTTCGCTGGCCACTCGGTCGCGCGGCATATGCCAAATTTATCTTATTCGCCTTCACAAAATCTATATTTCCTTCATTCGCTGCATTCGCGAGTTCTTTAAACCAGTGTGTCAGCCGATGCAACAAGAGGTCCACAGTATTGCTGCACGTGGGTGCTGTACTAGGAAACTGGGAACAGGCAGCATTTGAAATTCTGTCAATACCGGTCAACCGAAGAACAGGATGACGTGCTTGCAGACGTGTTGCTCGCGGGACGGGGAACCATGCCAGACTTGCCCGAGACGCGAAGCCGCTAGCGAAGGTACGAGGCGATCTCACAAACATGCCGTGTGTTGTTAACCTTTCCCTTCAACAGTTTCACTAAGGGGGTAAAGCGTTTTTGTCGAAGGAGGAACATCCCGTCTTACAGCCTGCTACCTCACGGAGGAATCGCCCCGTTTGCTGCATTAACATTTTGACATACCCCGTGTCCTGTGTCCTGGAAGGTGCCGATGCTACATGACGGGCCAGGATTTCTTTTTCCACATACACAGACACTGAAAAACGGCATGTGGTTTTCATTGGTCTGTGAGACCTTTTTGAGGCAGGTAGCAAGATGCTGGGAATTTGGCTGTGTTCGCGAGAACGGCTCAATTTGTTCTACGTGTTCCGGGTGAATCCGGTGCGTGCTTAGAAATACTACTGCAGACCAGCTGCTGGTCCATTTGTCTTCACAAGATAGTCAAGTTTTGAGCAGTGACCAAAGCGTTCTCGAAAAGCAGCAAGAGTTTCAGTAGAAGGGTGACACGGGCAGCATTTCGCGGGAGAAACCCCGGATACTTCATGAAGTCTGTAACCATTGTGGACACGTCGTCGTGGGTGCGATGCACACTTCACACAGACCTACACGTAGAATGTTCGAGGAACATTTTAAAAAGCGTTTTGAAAAAACCAGTTTACTGGTTTTGTGTCATGCTAGAGCGTCGACAATGTTCTGCAACTGCAACATCGAATACTGGGAGGAGAGGGAGCTGAGACGGCATGGATGACGTCCTTAAACTCATGTGCTGGGGGCGCGCATGCCGTTCATTCTCGGGTTGCTGGTGGCACCGACCAGTCAGCATTTTTCGAGAAACACTGCCACGATGGGAGAGAAAAGAATTGAATCATTACCACACGTCTTTCATCGACAGAGCTTCAATTTCTGCAAGTTTAATACAGGCTTTTTTTCTCGCTGAGATAACTTGCTCCGCCTCCGACAGGATCGGAATTCCGTCTCCACGGGCGTTGGGAGGGCGCGGTTTTGACGTGTCCTCGTTCGTGTTGATGTCTCCAGTCAAGAAGAAACCCTTCCGTTATTTCTGAAACATCCCCGTTTCAACTCGGGCGGAGCTCACGTATGTATTTTTTGCAACGGAAACGTCTGCCGTAGGGGGGACGGTGGTCTTTTCGGACCTTGATCGTGGCTTTCCGTGCCCGTGTCTTGCTGGGTAGCGCTACTACGGAGCTTACTGGGAAGGTTTAGCCCCGTGCCAGTGTTGCCCTAAACTACAGTTCGTTTCTCGTTTCCAAACTCGTCGCATTTGAAACCGCCTTTTGGTGAATTTTCGGTGGTCGCTCTTGCTTTTGTGTAGTTATTTCGGTGAGACATAGCGTGGTTAAGGCTTTTCTCCGTGGTTGGTACTAGTCACCTCGTCCGTTGGGCAGGACGGCATGTCGATGGAAGAAGAAAACAGACAGCGAATGGTCATCTTTTTTTTACCCCATCTCTTCAGCATCTCACTAAACCTCGTCTTAATGCTGGCTTCCTTTTCTTGCAAAGCGTGCGGTTCCTTTCAGTGGCACACTCTGTCGTGACTGTGCGTGTCTCATGCAAACTTCGTTCCTCGGGGTGCCCCTCGATTTATTATTTCGATACTTCTTAAGCCGCTCCGTGGGTTCGTCCTCCTCAGGTTATGTCTGGCCGCACTCACGTTGCTGCCGATTATCCCAGAAGGCGGCGTGTAATCCACAGCTACGTCCACAAGGTCCTGAACCAAGCAGTCCCACGGCTTTACTCCAGTCCTACGCGGCTTGTGGATACGATTGTGCAGGAGGTCAGTCCAATTTTGGCTGATATGGTTGGCGAGCCTATCTTCCAACTATCGAATTACGGCTGAAATAGGGTCAGCTGCAGTTCTTTCTGCGCTGAGGTATCGCCTAACACGTCACGGTACGCCTCATCGTAACGCCACGCCTTCGCACGGATGGTGGTTTCTCAAGGTTAAGTTGAACACCACTAAACTGAACGCAATTATCAATATGGGTAAGTCAAATAAGCAGGGATGCAGCACTACCTAGGACAGTGAAGAACGCTTCAGGTTCTAGATACGCACAACCACGTGTCTTGCCTCCGCGGCAGACAGAAGAATCTGCTGTTCGGTGTACAACCGTTCCCCTGTGGAGGTGACAGGCATGTTCACGGCTATGCCGCCTGTTTGTGTGTTACACTTTTCCGCAGGAGGTCCTTGCACCATGGCGGGGGCTGCGGGATCGTGCAGCGGGGAGGCCGGGAAATCAGAGAGGCTGCGGATGCAGCTGAGTAGTGTCGGTGAGCGTTTCATTGGTTTCAAGACTTCTATTGCTGACGACACGAGGAGAAGGCGGATGATGGAAGAGCAAAGATTTCAGGTAAAATTCACAATTCAGACAGCTGCAGGAAAGGATGATGCCTGGAAACAGCAGTGGAAATGCCTGTTTTGAGGGCGTATCGTTTGATGACGGAAAGGGCTCTTTTGCAGTGTCGCTTTCTCAGTGTAGCAGTAAGCTGTCGGGTATGTCTTCGCGTTTTGTTGCTTTCTTGTAACACAGGAAGTCAAAGAGAGCATTGCAAGGCTAGAGAAGGCCCTAAATAGCGAAATCAAACGCAGAGTGGAAGCGAATCGTACGCTGCAGCGAGTGGCAGAGCAGATGGCGAACGAGATGCTCGAACGACTGCAGACTCGGATTGCAAAGCAGATAGAGAAGTTAACGGTGAGATTCTGCAGAAGAATAAACCAAAGAATGGCATGCGGAAGCGATTTTTCGGTGGGAACCAGTGAATGCGGTGTGCTTGCTACCAGATTGACGCGGGGCACTCCAAGCTTAGTAGAAAACCTAGCAAAACATAGCGTTCTACGAAACAACTTCGGGAAAACTCGTCGTTGTGTCCGAATGCGTTGGTTCTCTGCAGATCTCTATGGACCTGCTTATTACCAGATGCGAGGGTCTCGAGAGAAACCTTGCTCAGATGAAAGGTGAACTACCTAGCAAGCTGGCGGTAAGTCCGGTGCTGTTTCAGTACCATCTTTTGCAAAACGTCCGTGCTTGACTACCCGAGAAAAATGACATCACACTCTCAATCAGTGAACTGAATCAGCAGGTTGATCCAGTTGGTCACGGGCGGTGCTACTCTCCTGGTGTGTTTTCACGCGTGCCAGTTTCTGTGTGCTACTTTTTGGTTTCCAGCAGGAGACTGTTGCTCTCGTCAGTGAGTTGATGACACTCAAGGAGCAGTTTGAGCTCGAGAAAAAGGGAAGTATTGACCGAGAGCAGATGCTGGTGAAACGGTTGAATGAACTGCAGTACGGGCTTGACGCCAGACTCGAGGCGGAGATTGCTCTGCGGCAGGAGCAACTAAATCATCTAAAAAAAGACGTCGAACAGCTCGTGAGGTACGCCACAGCAGTGCAGGCGTTGTGATTCTCTAGTTCGGACTGCGGCAAGCGTTCTTTTGTGTTTTGTTTAAAGGTGCTAGTATTCCCATGTTCTTATGGTGACGTTGTCTAGTTCGGACTGCGGCAAGCGTTCTTTTGTGTTTTGTTTAGGGGTGCTAGTATTCCCATGTTCTTATGGTGACGTTCTCTAGTTCGGACTGCGGCAAGCGTTCTTTTGTGTTGTGTTTAGGGGAGACGAGAGCCATGAGCAATTCCGAACGTTTATTGTGGAAGAATTACAAGCAATGAAAAGTGGACTTGCTCTAGCGACACAGGCTCGCGAGCAGTCGGACGACGAAATCATCCATGTAAGTCAGCATGATGCATTCGCGAGTTGCGGACGTGACAGCCAGACAGGAAGCGAGACGCCTATTGTTACGTTAAGAGAAACTTGCTGTGCCTGCGTATTGTTCTGTCAGTTTCATTTTAAAGGAGTGTTTTGATAGATCCTGCACTTCGGGGCGTATACCAGATATATCAAAGCTGTGATTGTTACAGAGATGCCGGCTGTCGCCATGCAGGGACTTGAAGCCTGCAGAGGGAATCACTGAGACGAGTGGAACGGAGTCTGTTTTTCTGTTCAGGCCATCAACCAGTATACGACAGCGTTACAAAAGGGCCTACGAAATATAACGAGCCGCTGAGAACAACCCAGGAGAAACGCCTTTGTCGAATCATCTCTCGCTCACCATTAGTCCTGCTTCCTACTAACCTCGCATGGCCGATTTCTTCCATTCTACAATTGTTATGGAACGTCTCGCCTTTACTTCTGCCTATGACGCACGCTGTCTCAGTGCAAAGCCATGCAAGGTGACGCGACAAACTGACACCTCTCTCCGAGACAACAAGAGCCAGCAGTATCTGGTAGAATGCGTTTTTTCGCTTCTTTAAAGGAAGACATGAGCGGTTTGGCAGGCACCAACCGCTGCAACCAGTTCTGCCTTTAAAAGATAAAGAGTCATCCTGAGCAAACCAGATGCAAATGCTTTTCCTGGTGTGCACATTGATGCTGGTACAACGCCACAAGCGAAGCCCTAATTCCTAAATCCGAATGCCAGAATTGTCAGTCGGACGTCCTTTGCTGATCGTGCCACGATTCCGCCGTAGGGGGGACGATGGTGACGGGCACTAACGGAACAACCTAACGAATGAAAATGTGTAAAAAAGCTCATTGCTTTTGTAGCGCACTGGCGAATGAACCCATTAAGTGATTGACAGGTTTTCCTAGCGTTGCTGCTTTGCAAACAAACGCAATACGCCTGGGATAGAAACAAGGGGGGGTCTAGGCCTCTCTGATGAGGGGGGCAAACAAATACTCAAACGACGTCAAAAAAGAGCCTCCCTCATTATGTACACATGAATGAGGGCTTCAGCTCTCTTCCACGGGCCCCCATGAGCGTGTCATACAAGTGTATGTTGAGGCAGATCATGCCTTTCGTAGTCTTTTGAGCATGCGTGCCCCGTGGGAGAAATGGGTACCGTGATTCCGCAGTTTAACCAGAAAAGCGAAGTCGGTGACTTCATGATGTCTGCGCAGGATGCCATTCATACTCCATTTACACCCTTTTTTTACGGGGTCCCCTTACTCTTTGCTACCACCAGCAGTCACCGAGGCATACCACTTGGCAACAAACAGTACCTCTCGTCCACTCCAGAAGTCCCTGTACATCTGACTTCTACTACCCCGGTTTCTGTGTGAGCATTGGAGAGCCACCCTATCATCCCACCATTACTCGAGTTGCAGAAACCGTTACTAGGTATGGCTTTTTCATTGGGTCGTATACCTATGGTACCCGTTTTTCTGGTGAATAGCTCGTGAACAGTAGCCAGAACCTGATGTCGCACGTCCTAGTCAACACAAGTGAGATCGTGCTGAGGTTCACCTCCTGGTAGGGGAAGAAGACTCTTACCTCATGAAAGGATACGCCCGGAGGAAAATGTACTGGTCTGCATAATATCTGGGATGTATAGTTTTGTCCGTAGACACATGTAAGCGGTGTACCTCCGGAGCGTTTTGGTGAGAGTTTTTGTTACGTGCAAGATGGGTGCCGCTGTAGGTACACACCAGATTCCGTGAATGCGCCAGCGGCCTGCTGCCCAATGGCTGGGTGTCTTTCCCTCCTCCGTAAAGATTAGTTCTGTCTCCCTCTTCCGCACGTGACTGCAGAAGGGAAGCAGTGTTGATTTTCTGCATGCACCAGTCAACATGAAGTGGCACCTTACACGAGCGGTAGAAATAGGGTTCTTGCTGTGCTTAGCGTCCAAGGCGATTGGCTGCTGTGGCCTCGAACAGGGGGAGGCCGCCGATGCTATTGACAAAACTTACATCAAAATCGCTGCCGCGGAGGCATCCTCAGTTTACCCGAGGTATGAGTGCCTTACTTGTTCTAAAGTCCTTAGATTGTCCCCTATGTCATCTTCAGTGTCGGAACCAATGGCATGAGGGAGTATTCACCTGACCAGGCCCTGACCAAGGGCTCTGGCTACTGGAGCTCCGAAGGGAACCACAAAAATGACGTTGTGAGCTGGACAGGAATTCTGACGAATAGACGTACGGTGGATGGAATCAACATCAACTGGGCGTACGCACCGGGGAAAGGTGGGAGGCGTGCTGTCAGCTAACCTCAGAAACGCATGCTGACTCTCCTATTCAGTTTCGATTGCGGTCAGTTTCGATGGGAAGGAACCGTTCCAAGAGGTGGTACCATTTCAAGATGTGAACGCCCCAAGCGGTACGTGAGTGTTTCAGCTGCCCATTATCACACTGCATTAATTGTTTACACCATCGCAGCTGCTTACGAACAGCAAATAACCTTCCCGCATCCAACCCGTGTGAAAGCAATCCGAATCTTGATGAAAGACGCTCGATACGAGTATTTCGGAATTAACCTTGTCCAACTTGTTGGAGCTGGCAATCCGATACTTCGGATTCACAGTGGTATCACTAGCCCTCACCAGGTTCGCTGTCGGTCACCTTCCGTGTTTGTGTCTCCAGTGCCACAGCCAACCTCATCAGGATATGTGCCTGCAAATCGATGAACACGATGACGTTGTTCTCGACGGTTGCCTTGCATCGCTTACAGCGATGGATGGTAGAGCACTCTGGAAATACAACGAACTTGGTACGGACCCGTACCATCTTGTCTGGTTGCAAATATAATGGCACGGCTCTATTTGTTTTTATCTGTGTAGGACAACTGTACAACCCGATAAAAAACAAATGCATGGTTTTAAAGGACAATGTTGATCTGGATGGCGGTGCTATTGTGGCTCAGGACTGCGAACACTCCTACAAATATAGCGACGGGCGGAGCATATGGCAAGTTGGCGATAAAGACTTGTTTTCTCTTCAAATGTCTAATTTGACACCTCAGGGAGCTGCAACCAAATAACCAGCTGAAGCTGTTGAAGGGAGGCAGTTTCTGTCTGTCACAGGAGGGCTCCAAGGCTGGAATGACTAATGTCGCGAAAGACAAGCAGGCCAAAGCGAGCCATCCAAGGCCAGGCGATACCAGCCACGGGCCTGGGTTCGCAATCGATGGCCACTCGGAGACATACTGGGCCTCGCAAAACTTTCCGGCAAACGCGGTGCCAGCTGCAGTGTTCTTTGACATCGACTTGGGGGAAAAGTACAAGCTGAACACCGCAGCAATCGACTGGGAGTATCCAGCTATGAGCTACTCAATCACCATCAGCGAAGATGGCAAAGCGTTCACACCCTGCACGAGCAATCATGTGAACAGTCTGTATAGCACTCTCGATGATCTGAAAAGTCAAGTGGGACGCTACGTCCGCCTGACGTTGGAGAAGCCCCATCCTGTAAATGGGTAAGTTTTCCTTGCTTGTTGATCCAACCTCTAAAGGTTATGTTTGTATGTATACAGACGAATCGACAACGACCTTCTTTATGGCATTCGCGAGTTCGCCATATACAGCAACAGGCTGCGGTCCATTGTTCAGAGCTGTGGTGTAGCTAAAAACTCTAGTGATGCTAGAGATAAGTATTTTCTAGAACTCGTTGCAGAGGTCGACTTCACTTCAGGAAACGAACTTCACAATGCCGGCGAAGCTGTTGCACGGGCGAGCGCACAGGTTGCTCAACACGAAACGGAATTAGAGGCGGCTATGCCGATGCTGGCTACCTGCAAGGCGGACAAGGAACAGGCGAAGGAGAAACTGGTCTCCTTAGAAGCCAAATATGGCTCGCTTTCCGACCAGTTAGCTGCCTTAGGTTGGCGAAACTTCTCTTTTCCTGGAAACGAGAAGCTTTCTAATGCTGATGTTTTTTCCCAGACAACTCCCTTCGGGTAGCCGCTAGGCTCTTCGGCCCCTCGAGCACCTCCAGTCTGACTCCTGGGTACTCTGAGGCATCACCAGTCATGGATTGCTATATTCTCAAAAATTCAATGCCACAAGTGATATCGGGCTTCTACTATGTGGCACCCAATTGTGCTCCCAAGGTGCTACGGGCTTACTGCGACAGCGAATATGGAGGTACCTATTTTGTACCGCCAGGTAACCATAACTTCAATATAACTAGACGGGTCCGTCGTCGTCCGTCGTCGAGTATTAATACTTAATACTCCAGATAACGATGGGCTTGTAGAACCATCAGACAGTGTGCGGGCATGTGCGGGTAAGTCATCAACCCATCTGTTATTCTCGTGAAGAAATCCATCCTCTCCCCAGCCTATGGCCTCGAGCCGATTCATCTGCACAGCGCGAACCAACTCGCTTCACTCCACCGAATGCTGAAGTTCATCGGAGTCGACTTAAACAATCCGGTTCCCCTGGGAATCAGCAACGGACGTGGCGCGTTCTACTCTCTTGACATGAAGAAAGACGTGAGGCAATTCCTGAATCCAGAAATCATTCTCTCTCCAAAAATTGTCTCAGATCACGGGCTACGTTATGGGAGCCAATGCTCGGGAGGCCCAAGATGCCAATACCGTCGGCATCGGAGGCGAAGGGCTCGAGTTCTTCGACTCCTCGGAAGTTGAGATGTCTGCAATAATATGTAAGTCTAGACAGAACCTGTCGAGAGCATGCAACCCCAATGTTATGTCGTGTATAGGTTCGACAAACCAGGACGCGCTGAATCCACCACCGGCATACATGGACATTTCTTGCGCCACGCCTCCTGGCGGGAACGCCGCTTTCGATGGCCCGCCTGGCACTTCCTTGACGGTGAAATGTCCACAAAACTGCCTTTTCAGTGGTGAGGGGCAACACTGATCTTTCAACGTATGCGTACGAGAGGACCAATTACCATATATATCAGCCGAGGGTGCTTTGGTTGTTGGTGGCGAAGAGGGAATCTATTCTGATGATAGCTCCATCTGTCTGGCAGCTATCCACGCTGGCGTTCTGGATCGGAGTGGACTCATTAGAGTTCATATGGTTCAAGCCCCCAACGAGCTCGAAGGAAGCGAAAGCAACGGCGTTACTTCTGAGAGCTATAGTGGACCACGAGCGGCTCGTTCCTTCCGCCTCGAATCTGTGGCAGTGAAATGTCCTCAGGCGACCCAAGAGACAGAACCGTCCAGTAGCTTCTTGGAAGTCCATGCTGTCCGTGATGAGCCATCGTTGAGTAGCGGCGTGGTAGGTGTCACAGCGTCCTCTGCGACTCAGTGTGGTGCCACGACTGTTGATGTGCCTCTAAAAGATGACGAGTGCCAGACCAGATTCAGTTGTACAGCAAGCGGTCACGGTTGATGACAAGGCAACCGCCGGAACACAAGCAGCAATCCGTCAGCTGGAGGTCTTGGTCAACTCTAGGGTGGGGTCGATAAGCTCAGCTGTAATCACAATGGTCGAAGCAGAAGCCAGCAAGGTAACATCATACACTGCACATCTCCACGCAGCGGCAGGAACCACTTGAATTCTCTATCACAGATTATATCTGAAGCCAGAGGGATTTTGAAGCCAGCAGGAGTGCTGGAGGAAGAATTGAGAGTAAGACCGGACTCGCAGCCTCGATGGGTTCCAATAGTGCTTTATGATCTTTTATGGTTAGGCCAGGGCAGCGCGCCTGCTTAGCAAGGCCCTGATACTGGCAGAGAACTTGAAGACTGCTGCTGGCAGAGTCGCGTCAACACTCGAGCGCACAAATCAGCAGCTACAACAGGTAAAGCCGCTCCTTTTTCTCTGAGAGGAGTGCATACTGCAAAAAATCATGCAGGCCTTACTGACTCGTGCAAGGCAAACCCAAGCTGACAGTTGGGAATTGACTGCGTTCCATCCTGCCGAGTTCTATGATGTATTCGATGTTTATAATTCGAAGACTGCAATAGGTGAGCGCATCATCTCAGCTTTATGCGGCGGGGTCTTGATAGTGTTCGAACAGGAGCTGGGATCTGGAAAGTAGGGGAGGCACCGGTGGGTGGACGCGGAGGGCGGAGAATCTTAAGCCAGACAGCGGTGGTAGCTCCAGCCAATCCTGGCATTGCGGCTGTGGGCACATATGCGAGTGTCAGAAATAAGAGGTTTTTTGATGGCATCCTCTCCACCGATGTGTACATTTCCGGCTCCGGTTCGGTTGGCATCGGCTTCCGGATGAAGGACTTCGAAAACATGTTCCTTTTCGAAATGCGGCAGGTGCGTTAAACGCTGGAGTTGCCTTTAGCAATCAATCTGCAAAATTTTTTGCAGGCAAATGGCGGATTCAAGAGACTCCTTCGCATTGCTGATGGAACTCCGATCGAAGTGGCCCGCGTCGACGATGGCGGCTATTTGGAGGGGAAATGGTACACAGTTCGGATCGAGATGAGAGAGGCACGCTTGCGGATCAGTGTGGTGGAGGAATCGACAGCACCCGTCGTTGTTGAGCCTGAGGCAATAATCGATTTGATAGACGGTTCTTTCATGTCCGGTTCTATTGGCTTCTTCACTAGTGAAGTTGATGGTGCATACTTCGACATGGTCCGTGTAGATGCCCTTCCCTGTGTGTTGCGGACTGAGGCCCTTCCACCAAAGCCTGCGACATGCAGCAACTACAGAGAATCGGTATGATGGTTCGGGCTTCCTTCATCCTCCTTGCTCAAGCACAAGTGACCCTGTCTTCAGTTTGTTGGAAGTCTCCGCAAAAACTGGAGCGTTTTGGAGTCCGACACCATTGGGGGGCCGGCTCGTTGGGAATACCGCACAAATGTCGGGGGAGAACCCAAAGTTCTTGCCCAAACGGTAAGATATAAATCCAACGCGATCAGCTCCGCAGGAATCTCGTTAATTTCGTGTTCCTGCAGTCGAGTGTCCGTGGTCGCGAGGAACACGTAAGATCTTCTGCACCCAGGCTACCCTGCTGTCATCTTTCCATCGTTCTGCACCCAGACGCCGACCATAGCTGTCCTCGGCGGAAACCGAGGCTGCGACAGTGGAATACTTTCTTTCAAAGTTTTGCCGCAATGCGAGGGTAATCGGACTCTGTACAATCATTAACAAATGATCCCGCCATTGCGGTCTTCAGGTGGCATTGTCGGAGCAGTATTCAAGTATATGGACCCGCACAACTATATGCTGTTCGAAATGAGCCCCACTTTTGCCCGCTTGAGGAAGAGGGCTGATGGCTTGTTCACCACTGCAGCCAAGTCGTTCCTTGGAGGTTACAAGATAGGGGAGTGGAACAACATTACAATCACGTTCAACGGAGGAACTGTCGTCGTGAATGCGGGCCGAGGCGGATCTCCCATTCCAATCTTTAGTGTTATTGGCAGAGAGGGTAGGTGAAGTGGAAAAGCGAAGTTGAACCGCTGCGACATCAGTTGTGTTGCCAGGCTGGGAAGGTGGCGCAGTGGGGTTCGCCACATGGAATTGCGGAGGTGTTGCGTTTGCTGATATCACTCTGGTGAGCCAGATACCGTCAACCACGTCTGCCTGAAAAAACACTGTCTGCCTCCGAAGCATCCGCTCCAGGAAAATCGCATAGTTCCGAACCCCTTCAGCTCAGCTGTCTCTGTCTTCACGGAGGTTGACACAGAGGGAGAAGCTGGCGTGCAAACGTGTCTCAACAGGAAACATGCCCTCGAGAGGTAAGATCCAATACCATTGTATCAATGACACCAGCCATTAAATAATGATATAGGGCGGAGTTTTGTAACAAGCTACAAACGAAGGGCGAGGGGATGACGGAAAAGTGCAAGACCAATTTTTGTGACGTATGCTGCGAGGAGGAGCTGCCAGTATCAGCGAAGGCACGCAACTCTTGCAAGAAGCAGTGTCACAAGAACGACGCAGAGTCTACCACTGCACTGGAAGCACTGGAAACTGTTAAACTGGGGTGCTCAATTGGTAATTCTTTATTAGTATTCTTGAGCTGAGGCGGAATTTCATTTGCTCAATGTCTCAGAAGGATCGAAACCCATTTACCGTTTTTGCGAAGCGGAGGCAGACAAACAAAAATGCCAACGTATGCGAGTGCGACTTTACAGCGTCGATCTTCCTGGAATCATCATCGTCATTCAGGGGAAGTTTGCCAGATGTGTTGTGAAACAGCCAAGGTGACACATGACCAACCCCATCGAGCGAGGTACCGTTCGTTTGATGATGTTAATTGGGGGACAGTGAATCACCTGTTTTTCTTGTCTGCAGGAGGTTTGTTGCTCACGAGTGCAAGAACTCGTGCACCGTCCCTGCGGCTCAACAGGAACTATAGTTTTTTATCTTATACTGGGCACCGTGAAACCTTCCAAATGTCTCATCATTTTCGCCCGATACTTATTGGTGAACGACGCTGACCAGAAGATTCCACCACAACTGAAAAGCGTCTTCCGGCACCGGTATAACAGACGCGTATCCGGCTGTCGCTCAATGAACCAAAGCCTGCCCAGCCGTCACTCGATTACATGTATAAGCAACAGTCCGTATGTAGTATGCCAATGTTTCTACCGCTGCCACCATGGGTCTCCGTTCGAGTTACGTTCACTTGCTTGAAGGGGCGGACATGTGGCCCGACAAAGTAATCGTGTCAGCATTGGCAGCGCTTTACTTTGCATCTGGCCGTTTCTGTTTTGTGGTGGGCAGTCTCATGCTCACTGCCGCACCGACGTCAACGAACAGCTAAAACAACAGCCACGGAACGAACAAAAAACCTGTTTAATCCGATCCGCTGGCGCTCACCATGTCTTTACTCGTCTATCATCTGCTCCATACACTTACACGAAACAATGTTCCTTCCATCTAACGGAAAACAACAGGATTTACAGTGTCCCTACGGATTCCGGACCGCATATGCTATACACGTCCAGCTAGCACCTCGCATTTATGCCTCTCTCATACCATGCAGTTTCTGCAGATAGGAGGGGCACTTGAATTTTTACTGGAATGCCGATTTGCCTTCTGGCTGCCATCAATTGATACAACCGTCAAAACTAGCACCATTTCAGTTGAAGAAGGCATATCCCTCATCCGGCCGGCTCCCGATTCTCTACTAAGACTACAGATATTTTTGAACAACGCACTCCCTGAGCCCATTGACCAGTGGCGCAGACGACAGGCAGCAAAAGTCTACCCAAACGTTAATCGAGCTCATGGCTGTCATTCTGCTGATGCTGATTCCGGCAACAGGCCTTCATAGGCCTTCTCGGCCATGCATCCATTCTGCTGGAGTTAGTGTAGAATTCGAAGGCGCCCCGGATCGACTTGCTCCAAGCCGTTGTCACTTGCGATCGCCTCCAAGCTCTTCGTCTGACACGGGTGCCTCTCCACTTTCTTGCACGTCATCTTGAAGATCGCCGGACTCTTGTAAAATTTTCAGTCGCGTGCCAGTCAGTGCCTCGATCAGATGCACGCGGGTCTGGCTTGGCATGTTCGACGGAATTTTCAGAGCAATGAAGCAACAACTGAAGAGCCTAAGGAAACTTTGCAGTTCGGCAGGATGCTGAGCCGAGCTAACTGCCCACACGGCAACTTCGAGCGACGAGCGGACCCGATCGAGTAACGTTGGCGAGAGTTCGAGCTGTGGCAGGCAGACTTCAAGCAGGTCAGACAAGACCAGGTTGGTGGCCAACTTGCCGGCACAGAGAAGTTGTTGTTCCTTTTCAGTCAACTGCTTGTGTTCTACCGTCTCGATGGATGTGCAACGGCCCAGCTCCTGTCGCTGCGACGGTGAGTCATCCCATGTCGATGGCCTGGTACCGAATAGCTCTGTCGTCCGACCGGAGCGTGCACGACGATGCGGAGTGCCCTGAGACAAGATACCAGAAACAGCACACCGTTCTTCAACGCTCCACAAACCTGCATAATTTGCGACACTTTTGACAAAGTGGCTCTGACGCTGCTGAGTAAATTTCTCTCACTTCCTCTGAGGGATATTACTTCGCAATTAAGGGACGCTCTTGCTTCGTGTATTCCCGGCAATAAAATTGCAAGCGCCTCATCTCTCACCATGTCGGATATATCTTCCGTGACGGTCTCCTCAGACAAGCTTCTTGTTCGCTTGTTGCACCCCATACTCTGACTGCTGGGTGGCTCCACTCCTGCTCTCCCCGATGCACCATCAGTGTTCTCCTTGACCGACGGGGTTCTAGAGCTTCTGCATTGCAAGGTTTCGTATGATCGAGCTTGTTCCTGAAGAGCTTGCACTGACTGCACACGCGCCTCGATCGCCATTGCCCGGGCTTTCTCAAATCCGTAGCGGGCGGAAGAAAACACCAAGAGTTGTCGACGTGGCCCGACAGTTGCGCAAGTCCATGACTTCGTGTGGGAGTTGAACCATACTCCATGTGGAGCTATACAAACAAAGACAGCACGCATGCGTCGACACTTCGACACACATAACTCTGCATCTCCTTTACCCCTAAAAACAAGAGAAGGTATCACTCGCAAAGGCCGACAGTTCTGTCAAAAGCCGTCAACAACGTGATTTGAGTGTGACGCCATACCGCACGTCGAACTACACCAGGTAACTGGAGAGTGAGACAGCGGAAGTACACCGGACTAACTGAGAACCGCCTGCATAACAGAAGTGTTTACAACGGATCAGTCCCCTCTCGCTTCCGACCAATGCATATCAATGGGACTTACTTCCAGCTCTACTCCCTCCTTTGCTGGCCGTTCGAGCAGTCGCTGCTGAGTAATCATCCTGTTGGCGGCGATTATGCTGAACCAGCGATTTCGTTCTGGCGCCTCGGCTTGTTGCTCGCGTTTCAGCAATGCGTCCTGGTGCAAGTAGACAGAATGTACCACACGCCACACGTTTTCCCTGCGGTTCGAACCCTTCACTCGGTGTGGAACACAAACGACGCGTCCTGAACGGCCATAACAGAACGACGAAAACACAACCTGCAACACTTACAGATATAAAAGTGTGCAGTGGTGCCGTTTTACGGGAACACGCTGCGGACTCGGGTGTCGGCAAACAGCGAGCCTTCGAAGCCGAAACAATCTTCCCGAGGAACCGCGTATTCTCTTCATGAGGTAACTTACTGGATACGATCCGTTTGCGAGGAGCCCGTTCCGAAACGAGAGAAGGAATTTCACTAGCCTGTACCGTACAAACCGTGAGCAGGTGGTAGAGCATCACACAGCTTTGATGTTGAAAGCGTATTGTTCTTTGAAGCGCACGTATTGAACCACTCAATAAAAACACTCACAGGTTTCGGCAGTCGCGTCTCGTTACAAAAACGAATGCTCGTTGGCGGAGCTGGGGGCTTACCTCTTTCGATGCTGCACCATCTTCGGAGACAGGAATCACTTCTTTGCTACATTCTGCACTTCGGCTCCGGCTTAAAGCTCCTGGGGTGTCGACACCAGTGCTATCATCCTCGCGGGAGCCATCACCAGCAATGCTCCCGCCAGACGACGGGGCGTGTACGGCGAGTCCCGATGAAGCAATCTCCCCGATGTCACTGCTGTGGTGTGCCCAGCCCGCCTCTGTTGACGACCTCCACTCTGCATCACCGGCACTGACAGAGGCTGCTCTATCACTTTTTGCAACTTTTCCTGGCACTGCCGTTATCCGCCGGCACTTCGTTGCGAAGTTTGCGGCGGCCCTGTTCCCGCCCCCACTGTCGTCTGAGGCGGCAGCCAATCCCTCCGGTGTCAGGCATCCGTTCTTGCAGTCAATCGCCATTTGCCTCGCTCGGTCGAACCCAAGGCGCTTCGCGCTGAACACTGTAGCGCACAGATCACACGGAGAAAAGACCAAATTGCGTGTCCCCTCCACACCAGCGCCCGCCGAACCTGAAGCACGCACTCAACGTAGAGACATGGTGCGCGGTGGTAAAGAGCCAACCGAAGGCAACTCCCCGAGATTCTTTGTCAGTGACTGTGATCGCGACCCTTCAAGGGTAAGCTACTTGACAGCCTAACAACTGGTAACTGTCCGGAGTACGAGCGTGCTGCTATAGTGGCTGTATACAGACACTGTACGTCATCACAGCACCCGGCCCATGGATTGCCACCCTGCAGCATTCCTCCCTACGCGGTTTCTGCCCAGCTCACATCGGATACATAACTTTAGTGACAATCTGCAACAGCGACCGTACCGTAAAGTCTTTTGCCGACTCCAGAGACGCAGGCGAGCCAGCAGCATGTGGAGCGGTTATACCAAACTCCACGCGGGACAACCACGGCTGTGCTAAGAGTGTCGCTCGAGTCGTCAACAGAGTTCGCTGCTTCCATTGTATTGTCTTCCTCTATTCTGGCCGACACCCCTACAGCAGTCGCAGCATCAGCTTCGCTCACGCCAACTTCCTGTCCCTTCATCACCGAGGATAATCCACTGGTGGCTGCTGTGTCGGCCAAATCTCGGGGACTGGCGGCCTCAATCGAATCTGAATCATTCGAACGACTGCCCGGCGATACGAGCGAAAAGGAGACGGGACCACTCTTGTCGCACCCACTGTGCGATGGCGGCTGTCTACAGGCGGCAGCACAATCCGGTTCTTGGCAGCTCGGGACCGACAGTGGACAGGAGTCTCCGGACTCCACTGTCTGTAGTGCGCTGCTTTCCTCAGTGTTACACAGAGAGCCACCAACGCTCCAGCAAGGAGTACCATCATTGGTCGATGCTGTGCACGACGGATGTAGCAGCTTGCCCGCGTAGTGAGACGCCAACGAACCGCCCTCTACTCCCGACCCTGTCAGTTCTGAGCACACCGCGGTCGACGTGGTATCGGAGCTATCTCGGCTGTGCTTTTGCGGAGCTACGCTGAGGCCCGAGTTCGACGTGGACAGTGTGCATCCGCTAGACAGATCGGGGTCTGCCACATGGTTCACCAGCTTTGCTGCGACTGGTTGAAATAGATCCGGTGGTGTCGATGCCGTGGAAGCCGACTGGAATGTCGACGAATCACTTTGATCTGACGGTTGTTCTGCCGAATCAGCTGAGGCATGCATTGACGAATCAATTCCACAGGGGGCGTCCAAATCTGCGCAGACCAGCGAGTGGGGCGGCGACGCAGATGTATGAGCGGACACTGGGGAAGTGCTCGGCGAAGACAAATTGATCGAACACATGCGAGATAGTGGGGGCAGCGAACATTCCACTGTGGACTCCTCCAGGATGGACAGCGACCTGCCTTCCGTTTGTTTGGAGTCGTCCTCGAATGAGAAAGCCGCAGAGTCTATGGAAGACGAGCTGATACTAGGAATGATGGAGTTTTGATGGCAGGCCATTGGCGAGTGCACCATCAGTTCTTGGTCCCGGCATCCTGACCGGCAGACAGTGGACGATGTGTCTTTCGGCGGCATATCGCCGTTGTTTAAGTTCATCATCGAAGGCGGTAAACAACGTGCTTGGATAAATCCAGGCTTTAACGCCTGCGGGGACGACCGGTGTTCATGGGGAACAGGGGTGTTGCTCGCGGGCTCCAGCATTTTCGCAGGATTTTCTACTTGGGACTTGTTGTGGCCGTGGGCGGGACGAAGAAGACCGGCACGCCAGACGACTGAACTTTGCTGCATGATCAGTAGACACGAGGAATATCGCTGCGACAAAAAGCCGAATCAATGGGACCGTCCACAACGATATTCACTGTTCGGAACACGCTAAACATCAGAACAAGACTGGCGCCACAGGTGCCTTGGTCGTTGCACAACAGAGGCGTTTGTTAAAAGCGCCCTGGGACTACAAAACACCTAAACAATCCGGAATCAAAGGAATTTGCCGCTGTCTAGCAATACATAGCGGAGTGGCCTCCTTATAGGCGTGCCAGCACGCGATGTGGGGCTTGACAGAGCACGTCCAGCGAAGCGTTAATGCCGATGTGCAGGCGTTGCCCGATGCTAAGAAACAAAACAGGTGCCTAGAAATTTGTTCGCGGGGGAATGCCAGGGGCAAACTGCTAACAGAAGCACAGGCTGCTTTCACCACCGGCGTACGAGACAAAGCTCCGGAGCCGCAGAGACGGCGTCTTGCTTTTGCTCCTTGCCACAGTAAAAGGCCAAGACAGTTTCATCACAGCGTGAAAAAGGTAATAAACAAAGAGAAAACAGTAAGCAGAGAGAACTGGGAATTACGCCCCACTAGGGACAACCCGACAGTGCGACAGAAGATCTCTATGCGCAATCTCCTGCAGACACCACGCCTACTGGGGCCGCCAGTTGTCGTCCACGAAGTTGCCACGACGGGGATTGCACAGAGTTGACTCGTTTCACAGCGATGCTGCTCAGAATGCAAGGGCACAAAAAACGGTAAGTTGATTTGAGGAGGAAATCAAGACACGGAAAAGACGTAAGCAAAGGCAACACTCTAGGGCAGGAGGCGGTTCATCCCGTGCATTCAATCGGCCAGAGTCGAGGTCAACCCTGCGACCTTTCTCCTACCACATCACTTATGCTCGCGCACGCCTAGCAATGGTTCGGCAATAATGACATGGGCCGCAGCAACTCTAGGACTGTTTCTACTCGGCGCGTTCCTCCTCGAAAGAATTTCGCCGATACCACAAACCTACTAAAACGTATTCAGAAAATCGGTACGGCAGGCACAAGTTGTGTTGTGGTGCCGCTTTGGCGTAGCCGCCGTTGCTTGAAGTGGCAAGTCTCTGCCACGTCCCAGCCATTGTGTATGCCCACGGTGGCTGCGCATCCGTGGAAGATGTGTAGCAGCAGTACGAAGGTCTACTGTGGAATCCGAGTGCACCTTGGTGCTACTTTCAACTTTTGCAATCAAAAGTTCCTGTAGTGAGGCTTGTGCCTGGGGGAGAAGAAGCACAGAACGGTACGTAATGCTGAAGGGCGAGCGTCTTGCACTCTCGTACACGACAGACACGAAACGTGTGTCTCGCTAGATGCCCTTGGTTGGCGAGTGCAATCTTGACTTTACGTCTGCTCGGCAACTTTTAAAACTGATCACTGCTCAGTTCCGCAAAAAGAAAAGCAGCCAGCTGCCGCGACAGGGCGCCACAGTTGCTTCCACAGAAAACGGGTTGGAACTCGTTTCGGTTCTTGACTTCAACGGCAGGCGGCTCGCCCAGGTATCTTGTCGCCGAGCAGGATTTACACCCTAAACAGGGCCTTGCAGAAAAAGCTTTACCCTGTCAGCAACCGCCACAACGACTTACAAATTGTGACGCACCTGGTCCCAACGATTTTGCGACCTCTATATGCTACGCGCCTGACATTCTGCGACTCTCGCGTGTGTCATACATACGCCAAACCCTGCGTGGGAGGGGGACGGCGCCACTGGCGGCTCACTGTGTGCATCTCTGCCTCCTCTGCACGACACCGATATGTCAGCCGTATTCTGCTCTTGTTGCATCACTTTACGTATCAGCACTGTGGATGAGCAAACCAGGTCCGCCTCCCCGGAGACCTGTTTGCCATCTCTCTATGGGTGTCATCGACGGTTCGTGTCACTGCTGTGGAGGCGTCAGTGGAGAACTGTAGCAGGCTCGAACTGGGAGTTCCACGCGTTGGCAGGCGTCTTTTTCACAGCATCGTGCCGCAGAACACAGGTTTCTCGCACACGTGATCGGACACAGGAACCCAACTACCCCGGCGAATGGCTACTGTAGAGTGGCTCTGTACGACGTGGAGGAAGCATGTTGTCCGTAGTTAATTTACACATGGAATTGGCTTGCATGACACACCATTAGGCTCCTACGTAATCAAGAAAGTCGACTTTTTGTACGAAGGTCTCTGCAACTAGGCACAGTTTCCTTCAGCCATGTATCCGTAGGTCTCCAGTCCCACCCTAGCGATGCGAATTGTGGCCCCAGCCTCCATTAATGGAACCTCAATAGCCCATTACGTACACTCTAGAGGCAGGGTCCATAGGCAAAAATGACATGTTAGTGTGTATTGAACACGGTCCTCGGATCCTGGCAGCGTGCTTGTTAATTTCTCACTGAGCAAGGTGTCCTCTTGCTCCAACTATATCATGGCTGGCTGCTACGGTTCTTGCGAATTGCAAACCACCCACCCGGCAGTAGGCCGCTCTCACGAACGAATGGCGGCAGCATCTGCCAGTCCACGAGACAAAACGAGGTTGAAACGGGCTTTCTCCAATTGGGGTTTTGAGTGTTCTAAACACGTGGACCACTCGGAAACAGGTGAAGCGCATATGCGTCTTGAGCGACGGGAAAATTGGTGAGTGTGCCGCTGTGTCCGTTCTTCCTGTTTCCGCTCCCCGGCTGACTGTTTGTGACGGTAACAGAGTCTCTACGGACACGCCCTCCATCCCGTTGCCGCGGGTGAGGTACAGGATGACACACAGAGAACAGGGGTCCAATTAAGGCTATCCTTCGTGGTCACGTGAAACAAGGGAATGGACCTAGCTTGGGCCATATTGCTGGTTATGTGCTTACGGTTTCCCTAGGTACCTCCATCGATTACGTGAGGTAGGTCAACGACGTCAGGGCTGTCGTCCTATATGGCAACACAGGACTACTTAGGTGCTGAGGCTGTCCCCCCGCATCTGCATGTGACACCCTGACGGTTAAAAGTTGTCTTCACCTCGCCAGCGTGGCATTGCTCGCTAGCCGCGCCTGATCAATTTCTGGCTGTGTCTACGACACACTCGTCGGGAAGGTGTAACCCCGTAGTCACATGCTTGTGTCAGCGGTTGTGGTAGGGCTGCTCCGCGTCGACGTTCAGGCATTAGTTGCCTTATTCAGAGAATACTTTCTCCGACCCTGCAAATTGTTATCCTTTCGGAGGCGCGGTTCCTCCGTTCTGGGCCTGACGCCTACTGGACGAGTCTGACGCTGACAGCGCGGTACCTCAGAGTTGCTCCACCTGGAACACATCGAGGAGCACGGGAGGAACACTTGTGCACCCTAGGATCTTTTGACCAGCATGCAACTGAAACTGTCGCATCTGTGGCGCATTACGGGGCAGGAGATGTCGCCGAAAACTGCAACTGCCGTCCCGAACAGATCTCGGGCTCATGCCAGCTCCAGGTCAGAATTGCTGCGACAGCCAAGAAGTCGAGCAGCTCGATCGGAAGTCGACGTGAGATCCATTCACTTAATGCTTGGGTAGAAGCCACACTCAAGTGGAGCACATGATACATGTCTATTCATGGAAAACTGCTTCAGACTTCTACCTCGAGACCATCCTCCCTCGTCCCCGGTGGGTTCAGCCAGCGGGCGACGCCACGCGCTGGCAGAAGACATCGTGGGTGAGACGCAGTCCGCCAGTGGAGTACCCATCCCACGTGACAAAGAACATCATTACTACCAAAATCGTGGAACATGGGAAAAGCTTGAGGGGAAGAGTGATTGTGAGTCGATGACAAGTCTAGCGTTTGTCTTCTTTGCACACGTGGTACCCGCGTGACTGCGTCGCAGCTGCCAGTGCGGGGGGAAGCATGGTTGAGAGTAGCTCTACTCTCCCAGCGTATCCAGCACGCTTCCCGCATTATTCACCCGTATGGAGAGGTTCATCTACGTTTGGATAATCACTACTTGCTGAATTGGAGAGATATCTGTTATTCCCCTGTGTGAGGCCGGTGCGCCGCGCTCGGGGCGGCTGACCTGCAGGTTGCGCCCATGTGGCAGCTGGAAAGACGGTGCAGTCGCGCGCTACAAGGATGCCGCCCCCGCCACACGCTCTCAACAGAACCCCCCGACGCATGCTTTATAAACATGACGGATAAAAACAGAGAGAACAGTTCGTCTAACAAGAAGTATACCAGTCGTATGTAAACACACGAGCCGACGTTTTGCACACACAAACTTTAGACAAAGTAGCAACGGAAGTCTCTCTTGGCTGCGGCCGATTCCTTGCGGCAGGGGCATCCCCGGACGTTTTGTAAACCACCCTTTCACCTCTACCGAGGTCACTGTCCCACATCCGGTGCCCCAAAAGTTGTCAAGACACGAACCACTGGGGTGGCAAAATTTCTCGGTGAGAAAAGGGCCATATTTGGGAGATGCAAAACACCAAAGTGGGTCATAAAAGTAAGGCGTTTCTCGTGTTTATCTCCATCGCCGACTTTTTACTGTCCTAAAAAGTTGTCCAACCGTTTATCTCTAGTCCGTTTCTTTGCGTGCAACTACACAATCCCGGCAACCCCGCCTCTCTGATTTTACCAGACCCTCGTTTTAACGTCGCCCGTACGACTTTTTTCGATCCCCGTGAACGAGGTATTTGAGTGCGCTATCTGTTTTGCCGCTCTTGCTTAAGAAGTGTGTGCTTTTGTGGCGTGATCAATAGCTGCTTTTTGATCTGCGATATCCGGCAAGATGCCATCTGGTTTGGTAGCATACAGACACGCAGTGCAGGGTAACGGCACAGTGTTCTGTGGTTGATTGGCTTTCGGATTTCTTGAACAGTTTGACAGTATACCGGACTGGAAACTGCTAGCAGAATCCGCCATCACTGCTGGAAATTCGATGGCGTTTGCCCCCTCCATAAAAGGCCGAATACCCTACGGTGCACTAAGAATTTTTGCTAAAAAATGACAACCGATAATTATCCTTTGTTTGGCGTCTGTTCTGGAGACATCTTTCTTGTGTCCCGGCGGTGTATCACCTCGTTGGGTTAGTCGCTTAGGGCATTACCGATGAGACAAAAGCCGCGTCTACGTCGGGGTCCTCTCTGTCAAGACATATTTGCATCTGCTGTTCCGCAGGAAGCGAGGCCATCCTGTATCCCTTTGCTCAGTCGTGGATGGCGATATGATTTACGGGTATGAGAGTCGTCCTGAGAACTCCGGCCTTCAGTTGGGAAACGTGCAGGGTATGACCGGGACCAGCAAGGTGGCAAGTTCGCACCTGAGCGGTACCACAGCAAGCAGACAGATGCATTGCAGGGATCGAACCCTCCGTCATCTACGGGTGTAGATACTATGCCACATAACAGTCTCTCCTTTTTGCTTCCTCCACAGCCGCCGTCCTTCGCTAATCAGGACGTGCGTGACTACGCGAAAACTTCCAGAGAGAAACGAATATTTCCAAATCGATCGTCAGCTCTTGACGCCGCGGAACTCTTCCGCCATGCATCTTCCGCGTCAAAGCTACCCGAACGAATTCCTCGGGGGCATCATCGGATGTCGATGCACACAAAGGCTCCCCTGCCTAGAGAGTCTGAAAACTGGATGGGAGGCGATTGTGAATCCTTCCCTGTGGATGCGTCGTTTCCACTCTTTCCTGGAGAGTCGCCGCCAGCGCAGTGTCAAGATGTCGCCCGGGACGGAGAAAGTTATTTCCAGCCTGTCAATCAGTGGCCAGATACCGACTGGAACCGCCGCCACAGTCGAGCGCGAGGACTGCCGCATCCCAAGGAGTCGCTACCGCGTTCCGCCTCTCGAAAATATGGACCTGAAGCCTCGACGTCTCAGCCTCGCCAGGTCTCTCGTCCCGGCTCGGCGACGGCACATCCAAACGCCTGGTTCCAGCTCTCCTTCCATGGTAACGGCGCTGTGGCGTCTACCGAGCGCTCGTACGATGATCTCACGGAAGGGGCGTACGCGCGCGCCCAGCCGGGTGACCGATCCCGAAATCTCTGTGGAGCGGCTTCGACGCCCTGGCAGTCCAAGAACGTGGACGCGGCTGTCTCTGCGGGGCATCACCACGTGAGCGAAATCTCGTACTCTGACCCTGTGCGGAAACTTGCTTTGTACTCTCCACCCTACCCGCATTCTCGAGAGGACTGCTCGTGCACCCTGAGCGACTCCAAGGAGACCAGTGTGGCGGCACTCGACGCTGCGGAAAGACTCCACTCTGACTTCGCCAAGAAAACACGGAGGCGGCGGGAAAAGGACGGAGTGCCTGTGGGCTGCGGACAGCCGTTCCCGCGCGCCTCCCGCCAGGCGAATGAAGAGGGGAACACAGGATCCGCGCCCTGGAGACCGGGAAGGCTGGCCGGAGGAGCGCAGTCTCCGGCCTCGACGGGGACGAGCTCCGAGCCTAAGCGGCGGAAAACGGAAGAAAGGCTGCGGACGCGCGAGCGCTGGCGAAACAGACTCCCCGAGGAAAGAGAGGCGAAGCGTGAAGCGCCCCACGCGGCTCACGTGAAAGCAGTCGAAGCGAGGAACGGAAATGCGCGAGAAGAGCAAAGCACGGCGCACGGAGACGGCGAGAGCCGGCCTGCTCCGGAAGAGCGGAACTCGGCGCGTCGCGCCTGTTCGAGATCTGCCGGGAGGCCGCCGGCCAGCTCGGACCCGTCAGCGCATGCAAGACTTCACTGGGGGACGGAGGGAGAGGCGAGAACGCGAAAACAGGCGCTGCGGAAGGACACCGGCCCTCACGGTGACAGGCGCTCCCCGGACCGGCATCATGAGGTCGCGTCGGCGCACTGCTTGGAAGTCGATCCCTTTGACTGCGCGAGAGGCGACGGCGCTCTCCGACGCAGAAACGCACACCACTCGTGTTTCTGTTCCCCGAGGGACGCATCGGAAGAGGCCCCGGCGACGCTCCCGGTGCGGCCGGAGACGCGGAGCGCGATGTCGCAGGCCGACAGCGAGCTCAGTGAAGACGAGCGAGCTCAGCGCGACAGGGGCGTGCGCATCGGGGAGCAAAGTGCCTCGTCGCGAATGTACGCACGCGACGCTGAGGGAACCCGCGAGCCTTGTGCCTCGAGGCGCGCGTCCAGGCGTTCGCTTCGCGGCTTGGCCGCCCCACAGTCTTCCGAGAGACAGGACTGGTCGCCCACGACCGGAGAGGAAGGATCTGCGTTCTGGGGACAGCTGGTTCCGGGCGGCCAGCAATTGCTGTGGCAGCAGACGACGCGGCGACTGACGGTGGAGGAGGAGCAAGCCGTTGCGTGCTTTTCAGGGAACTGCGAGGAACAAGCTCTCGCGGCGGATGGGGACGGGGCTGACCTCCAGAGTCTCGACGCGGCGCCAGGTGCCTGTCCGCAGTGCAACCCGCAACGCACGCGGACCTCAGGATGTCAGACCCCGCACTGGACCTGGCTTCCGTCGGCTCTTCTCTTTGGCGAGGAGTCGCGAGAGGCCCTAAGCCCCGACACGGACGTGCGCGACTCGGAGCGCAGGAGAGGCGACGTGCCTTCGGAGACGAAGAGGCTGGTGCATTTCGAGTCAGGCTTCTACGACGCGTCCGACCCCGGCCAGCCCGAGGACCTCCACCTTCTGCTGCAGGAAAAGGAGCGGTGCATGCGCGGCCTGGAGAGACAGCTGAGCGCCCTGCAGCTGGAACACCGCACCTTGCTCGCGCTGGCTGACGGGCCTTCTGCGCTGTCTCCTGTCTATCTGCGCGCGCCTGAGGGGAGTGGGAGACAGGACGAGAGGGCGTCCTCGAAGGCGCGGAGTTCGAGCGAACCCCCGGAACACGCCGATCAGATGCCGTTCGCGTTCCTCACTCACAGGGGCTCCCTGCGCTGGACGCGTCCGAGAGATGACTCGCACGTCCACTCCCACAGCGGCGGCAAGGCGCGTCCGGAAGTTCGCGTCCCGGGACACTCCACGTCGGACTCCAAGTTCCTGGACGAACAGCGTTTTTTCCCCGCTCTGCCGCTCTACGGAGAGGAGACGCGGTTTGGAGTCGACGCAGGCCGCTCCGGCAACGTTCAAACTTTCCCGCTTTTTCAGAGGCTCACTGACCCGTGCACGTCGGAGTGCGTCGACCAGAGGAAAGGATCCGCGGGGAATCTCGGCCACGCAAACCGTCTGAGAGAAGAGAAGCTGTATCGCCACTTCCCTTCACGACTGCAGCTCCAGCGACATGGTCATCTTTCGGAACAAAGTAAGGCGCCTCTCGCTTCCCACTGGCGAGGCGAGGGCGACGTGGAGGACTGTGACCGCGCGAGAGTCGGAGACACTGCTGCAGGAGACAGGCGCGGAGCGCGGTGCCCGCCTCCGGCGCCGCCATTCCTCCAAGAGAGACAGTTCAGCGAGGACGGGAGAGAGGCTGCTTGGCTTGGGACGCATCGGAGAGCGCGAGGAAGTCGCCAGCGTTTCCCTTCGTGGCATGGCGCGGAACCCGTCGACGAGGCACGGCTGGCGACGGCGCGGCAGCGAGAGGCCGTGGTGCAGAGGAAGCGAGCGCGTTGTCAGCACGAGCGGCCTCTCCTTTCAGGGGAGTTTGCGTGCCGCGCAAGTGAGGAAAAGAAACCAGAAAAATCTGTTAGGTCCTCAAAGTCGCCTACAGAGGCGAGTTCGCCTGCCAGCGGCCGCGAGAGCCGTCGGCCACTGCTCAGCGGAAAGGGCGACAATCGCGTTTCGGGGCCCCCGTTTCTGTCGTGTATCTCCGCGTTCACGTCTTTCCTTTGCCTCCGTTTTGCCTTCAGGCCGGGCGCACAGAGCTGTCCCGCCGCCAGGCTTTCCCCGCCTTGCCACGGCGCCCGCGTCGCTGGGCGAGACTTCCCTCGGAGGCTGCGGCAGCTTCCCAGGGCGCGGAAGTGGCGACGCAGGCGACGCGGGCGGAGGGCGAAGCCTGTGCCCAGAGTGTGACACGTGCTTGTGGAGGAAGAGGTGTCGGCCGCATGCGTTTTTCGACGGCGAAGGCTTGCCGGCGGGCCGGCTGGGGGGTCGTGACCATGTGGAGCACTTGCCGCGGCTCTACGGTCCTTCTTGCTCGGACGGGACCGACGGCGGAGAGGCGGAGGCCTTCTACAGGCTGCGTGACGACCTGCGAGGTGGAGAGACAGCGCGAGAGTTCTCGTTCGCTTCTGGCCGCGACGGCGAAGTACCAGCGGCGTGCTGTTTGGAGGCCTCGTGGGAGGCCGCGCAGTGGCGAGCAAGGGAAGCTGGCAAGAGGGAGAAGCCGGCGGGGCGGGAAGGAAGAGGGAAGGGAGAGAAGGAAGAATGTTCTGCGCAGAGACGACACGGATTTGCGCCCTGGGACCGACACGCCGAGCCGCAGGGTGCGGAGCTAGACCGGTCACTGTCCTCTGGGCACTCGCACGCGCAGCCGAGTTCGCAGGAGGCCCGAGAGGAGAGGGATCGGCATCCCGTCGCGAGAGTAGCTGTCGAGGTTCTTCGGAAAGTCAAAGAGCGCCGCAGAGAGGTCGCACGAACCCCCCTGGAGAGGAGCACAGAAAGAGACCACGCGCGAGAACACGACGCGGGAGAGCGGTCTGATGTGGACAGTGAATGGGGCGGAGCTCGGCTGGAGAGGCGAGCAGAGGGAAGCCGAAGGGGGAAGAGGGAGAAGAGGCAAGATCCCGCCCCTGTGGAAACGAGGGGCGACGCATCACAGATGCACAAGCGGAGACGCGACAGCCTGGCGAAGGTCGGCGAAGGCCCAGCTGCTGAGCGAGGCGGGGCAGCGCCGAGTGGAGGGTCAGACGCAAAACCGAAAGCCGAGGCAGGCGACTTGGAGAGGAGGACGACGAGCGAGACGAAACGGAGGGGGAGGAGGAGCGGCGACCAGACGATGAAGGCCGAGGCGCGCGAGAGCAGAAAGCCGAGTGGCCACGAGGGAGGTCAGGCCTGTGTCGACCGAAGCGACGAGGCGGGGGAAGACGGAGAGAAGGGGAGAGAAAACAGACGGAGAGGCGGAAACGCTTCGCGACCTTCTGCCAGGGCCATGAAGCTCAACGCCCCGCTTCGCAGGAGTCCCCGCTTGGAAGGCCAGGAGCAGCGGAGACACGAACACACTGAGGGGAAAGCTGTCGACGCTTCGAGCGAGACAAAACAGCAGACGATGGAAAGACGGGAGACACAGATTCATCCCGAGCAGGACAGCGAGAGAGCCCCAGATCTTGAGACTCCAGAAGACACACACTCCGACAACGACCTATTCTCTCCCACGTCCTCTGACGCGCCTGCGTCCCTTTGCACCGCTGGAGACGCGTCTTTTCCGCGGACTGGGAAAGGAGGGGTGCGGGGCGAGGCGTTCTCGGCGAAGCCTCAGGAGTGTCCGCGGGGTCGGAAGGCGACGCGGCGCAGTCGCAAGGCGAGAGACGGAAACCTTCTCGCGTCTCGCTCTCCGTTGCGGAACGCCTCTTTGGCTTCGTCTCCCGAACTGAACGCACGCGAAGCGAGTGCTGGTGCGTCCCCGCCGCCTTCCCGTTCTTTCCCCTTGAGTTCGAACCATGGCTCAGGCGTGCGCGAGAAATCGCGCGTTTTCTGCTCCCCGCCTGAAGGGGCCGTCCCGCCCTGTGAAAAGTCCACTGCAGAGGCCGTTTTTCTTCAGGAGAGCGCGTCTGGAGCGACGATCCGCGCGCGTCAGAAGCGGGGCCGGGCTGCGGCCACTCCGAGGAAGGACGAGAAAGCGAAGCGCTCTCCCGCGGTCCACGGCGCGGAGGCGCTGCAGAAATTGCGGCGCGAAGAGCTGGAAACGATCCCTTCGCCGATTGTGACGCGCATTCGTCTGGGGCTCTTCGACCGGCTGGCTCTGATGAAACAGAAGATCCCTGCGGGCGAGGAGAACGCGAGGCCGTCCGCCGCGCCGCCGGAGCGCAAAGGGGACGCAGGCGCAACGATCGACGGCGGAGGGCGAACGCCACGGCGGGGCCAAGGTGCAGGGAAGCCGCCCGGAGAAGAGAACGCTCGGACAGCCCCAGGAGAGCAGAGAGGAGACAGAGAACTGGACAAAGGAACAGGGACGGAGTCGCACGCAGCGGCCAGGCCCTCTGCAAACCAGGGAACCTCCGATGAGGGAGGCAGAGTCGTCGCTGGGAAAGGTTCAGGTGAAGATGAAGGAAAATCCGGAGGGAAGGCGCCAGAGGACGGCGCTGATGCGCTGCAAGCGCGCGCACCTGGAATCTCCAGAGAACACGAGGAAGTTCCCAGTCTCGCCTCTTGCCCCAGGAGCGCGCTCGACGGTGAAGTTCAGGCGGGAGACATGGTCGGCGGCCGACTTGTTCGCCGCGGAGCAGACGTGCGCAATCGCGTGTTTTCGTCGACTTTGCTTCGGCTTATCAACGGAGACATGCGTGCAACAACCGAGAAGGACGTTCACCTCTTCATCACCAACTACTGCCTGGAGAAGGGATTGAGGCAGCTTCGTTCTGTCGTCCATGGGAAGAAGATGCGGAAGTGGCCGGTTGGCAAAGATCCGCTGCTTCGAGTGCTTTTCGGCGATGGAACCGCGTTTCCTGCGAGCAAAGCAGAAATGATGGAGGCTCTGCGCAAGAACAAACACATCACGTACTTTTCCATCGCGTAACGCGGCAGAGAGCAGGAGGGAAATGGGCAATCACCCTTTTTCCGGACACGTTCGAACGCATCGAGACTCTCTCCGCCCCACTTGCTACGTGTGGAATTATTTATGCATGTGCATGCATGCGAGTCGAGTAGTCCAACAGATTCGTGCTCGTATATGGAGACCAAGATTGTCACACATCCGCTGAATGAGCGTGTGCCATCTGACATGATGCTCGGAACGTACACAACAACCTCGGCCGATATATACATATTTATAGATATATATATATATATATATATATAGCTGTATTCGTATTCACATGTTCATAGATGTCTATGTGAGTAGGTGCATCTGTGGAAAATTGCACGACTAGCAAGTAGTGAAGAGAAGACAGAGTGACACCAGAATTCGCATCGCGGCAGAAAAAAGGACCCGTTCGTCGCAGATCCACCAACGTTCAAAAGATTCTCGAAGAGAGCTCGATGGGGAAACGGACGCGCCTGACCAGGCAAGGCAAGGCGCCGGCGGACTATTTTCCGCGAAACGAGGAACAAGGATAATGACTTATTAGCCGGAGTTTGTTGCGTCAGAACACTGGAGCGACTCCAGAGAAGCGTTTGACCCCGCACAGACGACATACATGGTTGCATTTGTGAGATTATATCCACTTATTTACGGGATTCGTGTTCGCTACTTGCGAAACGAGCTGCGCGTGGAACGCACTTGTGGACGCGGGCGATCGCGGTCCGCCCCTCCCTTTTGAGCGGCCAAGAGGGAGGTGAAAGTGGCCAAGCCGACGCAAGAAAAGAAAGGACACAGGTTGTCACGAGGGAAATAGACTAGGAGAAACAGGACAGTGCGTCTCTCTTGGGCTCGCAGCGGCAGGGACTCGCTGGTTACATACTTACCGACAAATTGCATAACTCTGAGTAAATGCAAAGGCACATTACGTAAGATATTCTAACGCGTCCGCCCCGTCCCTCGAACACTTTGGCAGAAGACAGCGAACCCTGTCTGAGGGCTTCGCGATCGGAACGGACCTGCGACACCGCACGAAGAGGAACGCGCGCGCGTGTGTGTGTCTGAAAGTGTACCAAGAAACGCGCAGCCTGTATTGTCACGCATGTGCACGCTTGTGAGGCACGCGTTTTTCTTCGACTCTTGACGCTGAGGCGTCTTCCTCGCGAAAGAAACGCGTCAGACGTGGCCGGCCACGACAACAGCCGCTCCGTCAGGTGACTGCTCCAGTCCCGTGATCATCGGCATCTGCGTACTTGGACACGTCAGACGTAGTTGCATGGATCTGGGTCTCGATTGCGGGATCTGCACTGCGTGTTGTTGGCCTGCATACACGCATGTTGTGTCGCTAGCGGACACGGTACACCGGGTCAAGCGCGTCCCGGTTTCGCCCCACCGAAGTTGAAGCCTACGAGGGTTTTGGGTGCGGTGCTAGCTCGCCGTACTTAACGGGCGTCTTGCCTCTTGTATTCCGTCGTTTCCCCTTCGCCCGCTTTCGAGGGAAGCGTGTGGCTGTTGTCGGGGCAGTCAGGAGCCGCATGTTCGCCCTGGCCGTGCTTTTCATTGCGCACGTGTGTGTCCGAATTCGTGAAAACGTGCATGCGGTGACAGCAAGAAACTGGGGCACGATCCACCCCGTGCGCATGTGGTTGTCCTGGAAGACCGGATGAATCCTCTGTTTTCAACTCACAGAGAATTGCAAGGAACCCTACAAACTTCCGAACAGAGCCTATTAAGTGCCGCGGTGCAAGAGACAGAATTTGGGGTGACGCCTAGAGATGCGGACAGTCCAGAAGCAACGCGTCCGGTCGCTTGTGGTAAGGAAGTAAAAAGGGGAGAACACTGGCGGAAGTTGCGGTGCCTCAGAGGCTTTTTGTGTACTAGGTGCGTGGAGTTGTGAACGGCTGTCCGCGACTTTCGATGTCTTCTCACGGTGGTGCATCGATGGATAGTTTTGGAATATAGACATGTACACTTCTATTTATAACTACTTACGTGTGTATTCGCCTGACACGTCACATCCCCTCGCATTCGTCTCGTGTCTTCAGTCCATTCCAACAATTCGCTAAATGGCAGCCAGCAGAGCACGACTGCGGAGAGCAGCGTGAAAATGCTGGACAGAAAGCGACAGGTGCAAACGAGGCGGAAAAAGCGGAGAAGCAAGGGAAAGCGAATTGAGTGGCGAATCAGAAGAGCTCGGGGCAGGAAAAACGAGTGAGCAAAGACAACGCCGGAATATTCCAGCTTGCGGGAGAAGCCAAGGCTGCGTTCACCTGTCCCTCGAACGCCGTGACTCTGGGCACCGGCAGCTCCTTTGCGAGCGACTCCCAGAAGTGACTCCGCAAGAAAGAACTTCTAGTTTGCCAAGTCGAGCGCATGCAACGCGTCTCCACGCAACACACTTTCCACATTTCCCTGCATCTCAAATGACGGCATTTCCGTGTCCTCACAGAAAGCACGCACAACCTGTCACCGACGTTGCCTCGGGGCCTGCGGAACGCCTCTTCCGTTCCTCCTGGCAAACGCGGTGCACTGACGGCGTTCGCCAAGAGCTCCGCGCCCACAAGACCTCACGCACCGCATTAAACAGAAAGATATGCCTACAGACATGTTAAAACTCTCTGCAAACACGTGCAGCATTCCTCATGTCGTTCACAAACATAGACTACATATGCATACATATACATACATATAAATATATACATATATATATATATATATATATATATATATATACGACTTCGTATGTACAGGTTCACAGCGGTTCTACAAAAGTATAAGGAGATTTTTAAGGAACCTATAAATATATAGATTGATGTATTTTTGGATACGCGCAGTGGCAGTCAAGCTAAGAATACACATGCATACGACTAGACCGACTGTCGGGAGTCTGTGAGGCTACGTGCATGGGGCCTCTGAGATTGGTTTTCTTCTCGCGGAAGCCTGGTGTCTCCTCTGTCTGTCGTTTGTGCGTCTGCTGTCTCCGTTTTCCTGTCTGAGAGAAGCTTCGCCCCAAACGTCGCAGCGGCCATGAGCAACAGGACCGAAAAAATGAAAAACAAGGTCCAGCGCAACCCCGCCTCCTCTGCGCGGCATGCGGCGCTGGCTCCGTCCTGGGAAACACATCAGCAGATACAGCGGAGAGACGGAGAACCTGTCCATGGCCAGGAGGGCGGAAAAAGAGCGCCGGAAAACAACCCGGAAAAGAAATATCATCATGCAGGCACAAACACAGGAGGGGAAGGAGAAACAGAAGACCAGAGAGCACGACAAAGGCGCTTTGAAACAGCACCTACCGAATGGAGAAAAGGGAAGAACGGGATCACGGGAGAGAACGGGACAGCACGCACACCAGACAGCACAGAGAAAGAAGGGAGGGGACGCGCCTCACGCCAAGAAGCCGCGGGTGAGGACGAAAAAAGCAAAGACAGGCGAGGGAGAACGCGAAGGTCAGCAAATTGGGGGGAAAAGCGAGAGGACACAGATACGGCAAAAAGAGAAGCCACATAAAGGCGAAAGAGAACTCACTGAGATGCTGCGTTCCGTGATTGGATAAAACCAAACCCGTTCAGCACATCGCACCATCCCGGTGTGTTTCTCATTCTCTTCAAAACACAATGCATGGAAGCTGCACATACAGACTCGAAACGCCACATCTTTTTGCGATACGAGGCTCTTATATCTCGACGCGCGTTTTCCACTGTTGTAGGCTGTTCCTGCCTCGCTGTCCCTTTCTTCTATCTCCGACGGGTTCCGTTTCCCTTTTCTCCTCCTCGGGTCTCTCCCTTCTCTCTTTCCTTCTCTCACGGACCTCAGGCGAAATTTGCGCGCAGTGCGGCGCGAGGCGATCTTTGACGTAGCCAACGACGATCGGAAAGGGAATGTCTCTGAGCAGAAAAGACGCAGCCGACGGACCACCAATCTCGCAGAGAGTGCCTAGGCACATTTGCGCGGACGGCCGCGACCTAGACGGAGCCGAGAAGGTGGGAAGAGGAGCAACGCCCTGGCTGAAGAGAGAGGACGGAGACGAGACTTGAGAAAGAGATGCGGGAGCGAGGCTCAACTCACCCGAGTGCATGCATGACCAGAATAGAAGCGGCGATGGCGAAAAAGCGGTGTTCCTCTGGGACAGCCAGCATCTGCGCAAGACTCCCTCCGACCTGAGAAAAAACGCGGAGAAGACCAAAAACTGAAGAGAGGAGAGGCAGAGAAGGAAACGGCGAAACACGGAGAGGACCACGACTGGATCGAGGACTACCCTCTGTTTCTGTGTCCTGCCTTCCGTGTCCGGTTCGCGTTTCGGCTGTGTTTCCCGCGAGGACTGCGCTACGCCGCCTCCCTCTGCGGCGCGGAGTCTCTCGCCTTTGCAGGCCATCCACAACCGCGGAAAGTCGGCCTCCCCGTTCCCTTTCCCGCACCGGCAGCAACTCTGCCCCGACCATGGAATGCTGCAAACCCCAGACACAGAAGCTTTTCGCTTGCCTGAGTTGCGTAGAGACTCGCGAGACCCAGCAGCTGAAGAAGGACGAGCCACGGGCTGGGCTGAGGAAAGACAGAACCCAAACAATGAAAACGAGAGACGCGTGTAGGCAACGCCCTCCTTCGCTTCGGATTGCTTCCTTTTTGCATCCTTCCTGCTGCACTTGGGAGCCTTTTCGTCGTCCCTTCGCGCCGCTTTTCCCTCACGTTAACTGGGCCTCCTGCGCGCCTCATCTTCGCTCTCTCTCTGTGCCACGCTTCTCGGCACTTCCTCGGCTTTTTTGTTGGCCGCGTGTTCTTCTCTCTGCTCGTGTCTAGCTCATGCGCCTCTCCTTCTCTCTCTTCCGCCGACAGCTCCGCCGGCGGTAGAGGTTCTCCTCCCTCGCTTCTTACAGCGACACTGCTGCCGGCCAGGCAGACGAAGGCGCCGGAGATGAAGACGAGATTCAACGTACAGAGCCGGCGGAGTTTCCGAGCCCTGAGCGAGGCACAGTGCACGAGAACCGTTTTGGATTCAGGGAGACAAAAAGGAACGAAACAAAAACGGGGCAACCGGATCGGCACGGATTCGTCGACCGCCGACACAGGACACTCCCGAGAAGTGAAGCTTCGTAAGAGCGACTGGTAAAGCAGAAACCCTCGCCAGGAATGCAATAAGCCAGATACTGAAGAACGCGTAGATGGAATTTTTCGAGTAAACCTCCACACAACTCTTGACGAGAGAAGAAACATCCAAATTCAGGTGCGACACCGGACGCGAGACGGAACCACGAAACGCCGCCACGGAAAACCCAAGCAGATCTGCACGTATGTTGACGTGGAGAGACGAGGAGCAAAGCAGAGACGTCGACGTCGTTTTGATTCGGACTCTTGCGTGGAGAGACGAAGCGGCCAAAAAGACCACTGGCAGCCGACACCTTCGAGGCAAACGAAACAGTGTTACAGTCCGGAAGTCGTAGAACGATCTGCAGCTCTCCCCCCCTTCCTCCTTTCTCTTTCTTGCCCTTTCGTTTGCGCTGCCGCACGCCCTCTTTCTGTCGTCCTCATTGCTTGTGCTTCCACGTCCTTTCTCCCTTTCCCTGCTCTCTCCCTCTCTTCCCCTCCCTCTCGCTTTCCATCTCTGTCTCTCAGTGAATCCCTCTTTGTTTCTGTGTCGGCTTCGCCGTACCTTGAGATTTCCGTTGCATGCGCAGTTGCGGCCCGCAGCGTCCTTCCGTCTTCTCTTGAGGCAAGAAGGGAATCGCCCTCGTCTGCCTGTTCTGCGCCGGCGAGCTTCCCGCCCTCAGGCACCACCTTCGTTCTCGGCTGGCCGGCCTTTCCATGAAGCACCGTGCGCGAACATGCCTGTGCGCGTGCCTTTCCTAACCGCGTCGCCCGTCCTATCGCCTCTTCCAATCGGCAGTCTCTTCCGCGATTCTCAGCTGCCGCGTCCGACAAAGGCCCAGAGCGGAGCACTCGCCGCTGCGCTAACTCCTCACCACAAAACAAAAACGCTCCTCCCTTCAACCCACAGACGCCCTCTCTTCCGGCGCCCTCTTCTCTCCCTTCTCGCACTTCTTCTCCTCTCTCTTCTCCTCCTCTTCCTTCTCGCTCTTCCCCTCTCTCTTCTTGCTCTTCTTCTCTCTCTTCTTGCTGTTCTTCTCTCTCTTCTCGCTCTTCTTCACCTCTCCCTTCTCGCTCTTCCCCTCTCTTTTCTTGCTCTTCTTCTCTCTCTTCTTGCTCTTCTTCACCTCTCTCTTCTCCTCTTCCTTCTTCGATCGATGCTTGCCTTCTCTCTGGTGATGAGCGTGGGCGTTCTGCCGGGACTTGTTTGTCGACTAGCCAACCCCCCAGGGTGGTTCCTGAGGGAGGGACACGCAAGGGAAAGGAAAGAAAACGCGCAGCATTCGCTTCTTCGTCGGTGCACAAAACCCCCGCAGAGACTCGCTGTGGCCGCGTTCGAGGCGGAGGACACGCAGGCAAAAGACTGCCTCGAAAGTACACGCTGGAGAGAGCTCCAGAGATTGGGTTGTTTGCAGCGCACTCGAAAAAACACGTAGCAGAGAAAGAGACACACATATGAGAGAAAACGAGGACAGACATAGGGAGAGAGAGAGAGGAGCGCATGAGAGGAAATTCGGTTTCGATGCACCACCCAAAACATGTCCGTAACGCTTTTACGGAAGAAAACCAAATATTTCGAGTGTGATTTCCACATATGCGCGTTCTTCACTGCGGCGCGAGCTCGCGCAACTGCGCCCCGTGGTCCTCTTGCTCGAGTCTCCGTCCCCTCCTGCAGTTGCTCTTTCCATCGCGTGTCCTTCGCCCTCCGCGCTGGTGTCGACGTGTCCACCTTTCTGTTTTTGCCTGCAGACTCTCCACGCCGCCTTCTCGGTTTCTGGTCGCTCGACCGAGCTCCCCCAGTGTATGTACACCCCACCGCTGCATCGCCGTCTTCCTCGCTTTGAAGGCGTGCGATTCGTTCATCCTTCTGCCCCCACCTGCAATGCCCGCAGAACCGGCGACGATGCCTGCAGCGAGACCCGCGTTTAGTTCCGAGCGGAAGACGCCCAAGCCGAGAAGGAAGCTTGCAGAGAACGTGGCCAGGCCTTGCACGACGGACGCGTAGCTGGCCGCAGCGAGGCAGAGAAGCACGAAGGCAGGACGCGCGAAGAGAGCGCGAATCTCTTCCCACAACGAAGGCTTCGCTGCAGCGTCTGCAGCGAGTGAAGACGAGGGCGCGGACGACGAGATGGCCGAAGTGGAGCCAAACACGCGCCCGCCAGGAGACGCCGCAGAACGAGGAAGAAACGCCTGGTCAAGACTCCCCTCACGATGTGTGTCCGACAAACTCGCCGCACCCCCAGCGCGTCTCGGGGAAGAGACCGAAACCGAAGAGCAAGACCGTTCTTCTCTGCTTCCTGCGTTGCCTTCGGTTTCGGCCGCGTCACCTGCGTCTCTGTTTCGTTCTCGCACCCCTCCACGGCCGGTCGGTTCGCGAATGCAGTGGATTGCGTATGCCGTGCAGGCGAGAAGGAAACCGACGACGCCGAGCATTGCGTACGCCGGCGCCCAGCCAGAGGGGAGGACGCGCGCGAGGGCAGCTCCACTCGCAACGCCTGAAGAGGCACCAAGAGGAATCATGCAGAGGAAAACCCCGAGCACGGAACCTTGGCAAGTCTCGCGCTGAACAAGCGGAGACGGAGAAGAGCGGGGAGACGGAGAAGAGCGGGGAGACGGAGAAGAGCGGGGAGACGCAGGAGAAGAGAATCCCGAAGCGGAAGGACCGTTCGCCGGGAGTCTCTCTGAGGAGGACGGAAAGGTCGAGGACGAGACCAGTGACTGCTCTGTCAGCAGCTGGTCAGCCGTTCCGCTGTCCGGACTGTCGTTTCTTTCTGCGTCTCCCGTGTTTCCTCTTCTGGGGCTTCGCCGTCGCCTCGGCGCGGCCTCGTCTCTCGGGCGCCTGGCGGTCCCCTGCCGCGAGTCGCTGCGCTCAGCTCGCGCCGCGCCTCCGCCCCGCGTCCTCTCCGTGTCCGCGTACTCTGCGAGAAAGGGAAAGGCAATCGCGACGAAGGCGGCCTCGCCGACGCCGCTGAGCATCCGGCCGGCGAGGAGGAGCGGAAACGAGGCGAGCGGGAGCGCGAGAGCAGCCACCAGCAAGGCCGCTGCCCAGACAGCGAGCCCGCGAGAGAGGAGGAGAAACGGCGGGCGCGTGTGGACGGCGTGGCCGAAGAAGGGCGCCCCCAAGGAGAGCCCCGCGATGAAGGACGCCTGCAAGAGGCCGAGCAGCGTGTCCGGGCTTTCGCTGTCGGTCGTCGCAGAGATGAACGCCGCCAACTCGACCGTCGTGCCTGGAATGACTCCACGATCCATGTACAGAAAAAAGTTCCCGACGAGGAGAAACAAAACGACGGGGTCCCGCAACACCCCGCGGGGTGCCGAGGCCGGCGCGGGAGCTGCCGAAGAGCCGCAAAGGGCAGCCGCCGAGGGAACCAGAGAAAGCTGGCGGCTCGGCCGCGCCGGCGAGGAGACGATCAGAGGCGTTGCGAGCGACGCGTCAACCCCGCCCGGAGGGCCGGGAAGTGCCCCTGGGCTGGGAACACAACTCGAAAACGAAGAAGGAAACGACGAGAAGGGAGGAGAGACACAAGAGGAGGGGGGAGAGCGCGAGGCTTCCTGAGGATCCATCGCGCGTTTGTTTGCAGTGGTCGAGCGCGGGAGGACGTCGACGACCTGGCGAGAAACGCGAAGCTCTGCTGTACACGGTACGGAGACGTGCAGGTTTCCCGCGAGTTTCTCTTTGAAGCATTTTGCCGCGCACGCCTCGCCCTCAGCGAAGGAGGCAGAGAGAGCAAACTGGACACGAGGCGACAGCGTTTCGCGACGCCCGAGCTACGGCGAGATCCTCGCTGCAGTGGCGCTGCCTTAGCGGCCCCGCATCAGACAAAAAACCCCAGAAAGTTCTCTCCGTTCTTCACTGTTTGCGCAGCCCGAGGGGCGAGCTGCCGGCTCGTCCCGTTTTGCCCTCACTTTGTCTCGCGGTCTCTGTGCGGTACGGACTGTCGCCAACTTCGGCGCTTGAGATGTACTCTCACACAGTCCAGTTGTGCTGGAAGCTGTCCCCGGGCACGCGCCTCCTTCCCCTCCCGCTGGACAAGTCTCGTTCTTGTGGCGGCGCGAGCCTGCCTTTGCCTCCCGGAGCGGTCTGAGCTTCTCTCAGCGTCGCTCACGCAGTTCCCTGAGGAAGCGAGAGAGCCTCGAGGCGGGGAGAACCTTGTCCAAGTCTGAGGCACACCGCCAGAGAATCCACGGAGGATTTTGCGTACGGCTGGCCGCCTCGATTTGCGTGGCGGCGACCGAGAGCGCTCGCTTGCCTCTGCCCGCTTCTTGCTGGAAGAACGGAGCAACAAACCTAAAACGAAGGCCTCGACGCTCTGCCTTGAATCCTAAACTGTACACCCTTCAGCGGCGACGGCTGCAGCAGGTTGTTCTTGTGTGCCGAGCCGGCGGGACCATGAACCTACGCAGCCCAGGGAGGGTGGAAGCACCCAGACACGGAGAACAGTGACGTCAGAAGCTGCTGAGTTTGACTGAGTTTGCCGAGACCGCCGACAAGGCAGGAGGAAGCAAAGAAGGCGCGTCGCCTTTTTCGTTGACAAAGGGAACAAGATCCGCGGCAAGAGCGGCCACAGCGCGGACCCGGCGGGGGAGCGGCTCGGGGGGGTGAAGTGAGCAGAAAATGGCGCGGAAACCCCGCATTCTCCAGAGACCTTGGCTTGCCGGCACACTTAATTTCCCCAGAAACACGGACGGCTCAAAGATTTCGTTTCTCGAGCACTTTTGGGGGAGAGGAAGCGACGAGAACCTGGCGGACAGCGCCTTGTGGCCTATCAAGCCGCGTGTCCGCGTTTTGCACGCCCGGCTGTGTCTGTCGAGCTCAAACCTTCAAACGCTCCTTTTCTTCAAGACGTGAAAACAGAGAAAGCCCATTTTTGTGCAGATTCCCTTGTCGACGACGCTGGGTCTTCGTCCCTCCCTTCAGCCGGACTCTTGAAGGGCGTTTGACTCCAAGAACGCCTTTGTCGCGGGACTCGGTGGAGCAACGCTGGCAGCGGGAGGGATCGAGCCTCAGAAACTTGGTTCGTTTGGCGTCGGTTCCAGGTTCCCTGGCTCTGCATGCAGCAGTCCGGACGAAGATTCTGAGTGCGGCCGTCAGAAAAGTGTGCTTTTCCTGATTCCTGCACTGAAAACGTCACAAAACCACCCTCCCGTTGTGAGGAGTGAGGACCCGCGTCAGTGGTCCGCAGCTGGATACACTGCAGCGGCTCAAAAAGCGCGGATGACCCCCCAGAAACGGCGGTTTCCGAACGTTCTGCAAACAGAATTTTGGAACGTGTCCTCAACTGAGGGGACCCGCTGTTCCTGGTAGCGATTTAAAGCCTCCGAAACATGGCGCGACAGCCTCACATTCTGCATACAGCAGGGCAAAGCGAGTCACTACACCCCGTCCGATAGTTTACTAACTTCCCTAGTCTAAACTGCGCAACGTCACTGTGATGAAGTCGTGAGGCGTCCAAACAGACGGAACGGCATCTACGGGCTGCGTATTGCAGGTGTTTAACCGTAGACGCAAACGAACTTTGCTCGTTTTCTTGAGCGACCGGCCAGAACCTGAGAGAGACGAAAAGTTCGTTTCGGGACCGCGTGCTGTCAGCGACTGCACACCCTCCAGCGACAGGCGCTCTCAAAAGGCCGAGGAAAAAGCTGCGGAAGCCGCGACTCTGATTGAAGAGAAATGCAGTCGCACAGAGGTGACTTCAACACGCAACACAGAAACAGCGGCTGCTGCGGAAAAACATCCCTGCCTGGCTTTCGAAGAGTCTCTAGACCGTACCCTGGGTCGACTGGCGATCGCGAGCCGAGCCACTAGAGTCATAAAAGGGGCAACTGAAGCACCAAAGACATCCGGTTGTTTCCACATGAGGTGCGAAGGCGCCTCGCGCGTAGAAACCAGCTGAAGGCTGTGGACGCCGCGAAACCCAGCTTTTTGTGTTCGCTGCCGCCGGCGTTTCGCCCCGTCGAGGGAGTCGCCGTGTGTGCCTCTGTGCACGTTTCGTTTCTCTCCTAGTTCCGACTTGCTTGGCCTTGTTATCAGAGGAGTGACATCTCTCTTCTTCCCCCCGTCTCGTTGACCTTGTTTCGTTTCTTTCCTCAAACCGTCTTCCTAGTTGGCGGGAGCCTGGCTTCTTTCGTCTTCAGTCCTTGCTCTTTCCCCAAGGAATCTCTCGTTCTCACGTGTGCCATTCCTTGCTCTTCCGTCTTCCCTCCTGCTTGCCTCTGCTTTGCTTTCTGTCCTCCCTAGGCTCCTCTTTTTCGTCGACTCTTCGGGCCCATCCGGTCGCTGCCTTGCCGGCTCCGCCCGTCTTCTCCTTTCGACACATCATTCGTTTCTTCGCCTTGCCTTTGCCTGCGCTCTTTTGCGCGACGCGCGGAAAGTGGAAAGGCGTGCGAGCAGCGTGAGGCGACCACTGGGAGAAACGGGTTGGCGAAACGATCCAGTCAAGGATTCCACTCTTTCCCACAGAGACAAAACGTGCCCGGGAACGGACCCTTGCCTCTTCTTTAAAAGCAGTGCGAGCAAAAAAGTAGCCCCGTTTCAAGAAAACTGACCTATAGACACGTTCAGCACAATTAACATCATACACGCATATATGTGGAGAATTCCGCATGCATACTCCAAGATAGTAAACCCTCAAACGAATTGCTCGTGCCCGTTGCGGGCACAGTCATCTTCCCTGATCCGTAACATGCGCCTGCGCCCTACGGTTTCCTCTGTTCTCTCTCCTCTCCGTACTCTCCCTCGTATTCTCTCTCCTCTTATTCTCCTTATTCTCTCTCCTCTTTCGTCTCGTTCCACCGGTCTTCCCCTGTCTCTCTCTGTCGTCTTCTCGCTCCTCGCCTCTCTCGTATTTCCGCTCTTCGCGCTTTCGACGGCTCTCTCTTTCTGTCCACGTCTTCCGTGTCGGAGGGCGTGCACGCATTGGCGGGCTCGAGAAGAAGAGAGTCGCGCAAATGTGGATGGCGACGCAGAGAGACGCACAGTCGCTCGATGCCTGTGAAAGGAACAAGAGAAAAGCTGCAAAGATGAAGACCGACTCCCAGAGGGAGCGCGGCCGTGTGGGATGCTCGACACATCCCAGGAGTCGAAAAAACGAACAAGGCAGTCGAAGGGCAAAAACGTCTGAAACACCGGCAGGCCTCCCCCACACGAATGGCCGAGAAAGTCGTGAAAGTGGACAGGAGCCGGGAAGGCAGGGAAAAAGGCGAGAGACGAACGAGATTCGACGTCTCACTCCCCGGTCGCCCCAGAGCAACAATTTGCGCAGAACGGGGCACCAAAAACAGAGGTTGCTCTCTGCAGTGGAAAGGCTCTTCCTCTTTCTTCTCATCTCTCCTTCCTAACAGGCAAGCGAGAGAAACAGCAAGAGCCTCTTCCCTTCTGTTTCGAGAGCTGCACGTGGAGGAAGTTTCGTGGCCTTTTCCTTCCCCGTTTCTGTGCAAACGCGCCTAAAGAGGCCGTGTCGCTCGCCCCCTTTCGAAAAGCGTCGAAGAAACGCACACGCGGATCTAGCGCGCTGGCGCCGGCAGCTCTGCGGTTTCCACTTACGAGCGGCTGCGAAGGTGTCTCCCTGTCTCGTCTTTTGTCTCCGGTGAAAGAAAGAGAAGACGGCGGCAGTGCGGCGAAGATTGTCCAGTCGCGCGGCTGCCACAGACGACGGATACGCGCCGGGGGTGAAGAAGAGGAACGTGCGCTGAAGAGAAATGTCACAAAAGGCAAAGACCCGACATACCCACTGGGAAAGAAAGAACGCAAGGGGACCAGCGACAGCGGGGCCGAGACGGAAATGCGCAGAGCGGGAAGTCGAGTCTCCTGCCCTGAGGAACAGTAGATGACAAAAAGAACAGGGGAGCGACAACGCGAAAGCGGGAGAGACGCGGGAAGGTGAAACGGGGCAGACGCGAAAACAAGAACACAGCCAAGAAAAGCCGCATGAGAACAGACCAAGTGGAAACAGAGGACGGAGAGAGAAAAGTGAAGAAGGTGTTTCAAACGCTCGACGCAGGCTTCTGTGCATGCATTTTGGGCAATTCCAAGAACAAACACAAAGCAACAGGGGATCTGAAGCAACTCGGGGGGACGCACCTCTCCATTTTTCAGCATGGCAATTTCCTTCTCGAGATCTTCTTCCATCTCCGTCAACGCTGCCTCGACGAGCAGGGGAGGCACTTGACGCAGATCGACCTGGATACCCACACCGGCACTTTTCCCTTCCCTTTTCTCTTCTTCCTGTCCTTCTTCCTTTCCGTTTTCAGCAGATTCTCTTGTCGTCCAGAGGTGACTTGTCACCCGTGCAGGGGTCCGCCACTTCACCACGCTTGGCAGCAGCTTCCACAAACCATTCGCAGCGAGCCATGCGATAACCTCCCGCTTCATCGCCTGTCCTTCCTCCGTTTCTTCTCCTTCGTCTTCGTCTCCTTCTTCTCCTCCTCCTTCTTCCCCTTCTGCTCCTCCTTCTTCACCTTCTCCTTCATCTTCTTCTTCTTCTCCTTCGTCTTCTCCTTCACCTTCTTCTTCTTCTCCATCGTCTTCTTCTCTGCCGTCGTGTTCCTCTCCTGGTTCCACAGTGTCGTTCCTGTTCTGCGTCTTCTCGTCCTCGCTTGTCTCTTCTCTCTTCTTTTCTTTCCCTTCCGCGCTGTATTCTCTCCTGGCCGCTGGCTCCTGGCTGCTGCGAGTGAGGCCGCGGTTTTCTCTCGCGCGATTCTCTCTCTGCGCCGGAGACCGGAGAGACGGAAGCCTCGAGTTCTCTTGGTCTCTCTTCTCTCTAACGCGGTGCCTCCTCGCCAAGTACAGCTCCACCAACCTCACAACCTGGCGAGCAAGGGCGTAGGACGCAGGCCTTGCGCCTCCCCCAAAATCGCCTCCCCTTCCTGTGCCTTCGCGGTGGAAACGCCTGACGAGTTCCACAGTCGGATCCGCCCCGGCCCAGCTCTCTGGCGGCTCTTCGCGTGTGCGCCTGGCCTCGCTGGTTTCTTGCTCAGTCTCCTCTCCGCGGGTCTCTGCCTCGTCGGGGGCAAAATCTCGCTGCGTCACATTTGGCGCATGCAGAGAGGGGAGACGATTCAGACCCGGAGCAGGTTCGTCTCTCGGCCTCCCTTCCGAGCTCCGAGGCGAGCGCGAGTTGTCGGGCAGCCCGAGAGCGGGTTCTCCATTTCCCGGTGCATGCATCCGCGCGCGCGCGAGGGGCACACCACTGCCGCCGTGAATGTCTCCAGTCTCTGCAGAGAGAGGCGCGTCGGTTCCAAGGCTCAGTTCGCCTGCGTCGCCGTCGGCCGAGGGAGATTCGCCTCCGAAACCAGGCGCGGCTCCACCATCCTCGGAGCCGTCCAGAGCCTCAGATGGGTCTGATGCGGAAGCCTTCATCGGCGACCGCGCAGACGCAGTGCGGAGGTTGGGGGTCGAGGGGGTGTCTGCAGAGAAGCGTGGAAGGCGCAGTCCCGCCAGTCGCGACTGTGCGCGAAGAAGCTGCCGGAGAGAAGGCAAGTCGCCCAAGAGGCACGTCAAGCGAAGAACGAGGCGGAAGGTGTCCTGCAAAAACGTCGGACGCAGCCAGGCGAAAGGAGAGAATTTTTGACAAAAAAAGCGAGACATGCAACCGCGGGATGTGCGAAACTGCGCACCAAGCGACCTTTTCATGTCCACGCGAACATGCCCCCAGCGACACATTCAGACACCATATGCATATATATATATATATATAAGGGAATAGACGTGTGTAGATATACATCAACAGAGGTACATGTGGAAATGCATATTTAGGTCGAAGTGTGCAGCCGCTCAGAAGGTGTCTGTGTGCGTGTGGTGCGTGTGTGTGTGTGCTTGGAGATGGTCCTCGGAAACTTCTAGCCACAACTCTGTCGAAAAGGACGAAAAGAATGTGTTCAGGAGCAGACACGAACGGAGGTGGAAGCGGTCAGTGAGGTTTGTCGATCAATCGGTGGCGCGAAAGGGTGTGAAGATGAACGGCAGGCGGGGGACGGGCAGAGGCGATGCGAGCTTGAGATTCGGCGCTCGATGAAAACTCTAGAGAGAACAAGGACGCGAGAAGAAGAGCACACACAAATAGGAAGGAAAGAGTAGGGGCAAAACGGAACGAGCGTGCGTTACCTTATCAGGCTCTGGCCATTCCTCCTCGTACAGCATGAGTCGGATCATTTCAAGCGCCCTCGTTCCTAGTGTCTCCACTCGCAAGTCCCAACTGTCTCCTCTCGCTCCCCTCTCCGGCCCTTCGGGCTCTGCTTTCTCGTCTCCGCCACGTTCCTGTCCCTGCGCCTCGTCCGCGTCGCCTGCCGCCTTCTCCCCTCTGTGTTCCCCTCTTTTCTCTGTTTCGCGCTTCTCGAGTGTGGCACCAGCGTCGGTGTAAGAGGGGCGAGTTTGCTGTTCTGGCCGAGAGAGAAGACGCTGCACAACCGAGAGCGAAGAGGCAACGCTCCCAGGGGACGCGACGGCAGACGGCAGAGCCGCAGCGAAACTCTTCAGAGAGTGGACAGTCGAAGGCGAAAACTGCGCAGAAAGAAGAAGGCCGCGCATGCACCGGCAAACGCGCGACAGGACAGCGTTGCACGCCTTCACCGTAGCACACGGACTGGCCGTTCGGGGGGAAAAAGGAGGAATGAAACCCGAAGAAGAAGAAATAGAGGAAGGAGAAGAAGCGTGAGACGAAGGAGACGAATGTTGCAGAGACGACGAGAGGAAGGACGAGGAACGCACAGAACGAACTGAAGGTGGGGAGTTACACAGGGGGCATGAAGGGTGGAGGTGGAGAAACGGTGCGCCGCCGCCGGGGTTTGCCGCTTCGGTCCAAACGTGATCCCTGACGAGAGTTCTGGTTTTCTCTTGGAGTGTCAGGAGTTTGTCCTCTCCTTGCTCCCCTTGCGATCGCGTTTCCCTCCTCTCCGCGTCTTTCCTCGAGTCTCCAAAGTGGGTGCGCACCAGGTTCGCGGTCTCCCAGGCAAGCGCCGGGAGGCCGAGGGCCTCGTAGCCGTCGAGGGCCATGTGCAGCGCTCTGTGGAAGGCCAGATCGTCCACCGCGGCTTCCTCGATCTCCACCAGCTCGCCTGTCTCTCGCGTCGCCTCTGCGGTCCCCTGCGGGCTGTGTCTCGCCCTCGCCGCGCGGGTGCTCTCTCTTTTTCGCTCCGCGAGAGCCCAGAAGAGCGAGAGGAGGAGCGGCACGTCCCGGCGCAGCTCTGCATGCGCCATCAGACCCGCGACTACCACCGGCGCCTCAACGCGCCCCGCCACGACCCACGCACGCTGCGCAGCGAACGGAGGACGAAGCAGAGAAGACGCGACACCAGAGGAAACAAAAAAAGAGGAAGACGGAGAGGAAGATGAAAGGGAAGATGGAGAGGAGGAGCTGTGGGAGTTTGGGGAAGAGGGAGAGAGGGGAGAAGAGAACGGCAGAGAGGAGAGAGGCAGCGGGGCACGGGGCCCCGGCAGAGACCCTGCCCATCGCATCCGCGCTCGGACGCGGCTTGAGAGCATCAGGTGGATACGCCACTTTCGCCGTCTCTGTCGCCTCTCGCGCTCCTCCAAGAACTCCCTCCACAGCTGTCGGCTGTCCAGAGAAGAGACGCGACGGCGAGGATCCGCGCTGCAGGCGAGAGAGGAGCGGGTTTCCTCTCGCCGTTCCTCGGCTTTCTCCACTCCGGACGCCCACAACTGGAGACATGAGATTCCCAGTCTCTCTTGGCGTTGCCTCTCCATGCGCATGCGCCGAAAAACGTCCTTCTCAGGAGACGATGCCGCGTTTCCCCTGAGAAAATGAAGAAGACCAGACTCGAAGCTTTGTTGCCGCCGGCTCAGCACCTCGCTGAAAGGGGTAAACTGGAAGGGAAGAGGAGCCCGCGAGGTCAGGGCGGACGGCGGATCCCCGAGCCTCGCGTCACCCTCTTCCGTACCTTCTGGACAGTCTGCTTCGCCGCCTTCTTCTCTGTCGTGTTCGCTTATCTCCCCTCTCTCTGTCTCCAGCGATCCTGCACGCACTGGCGCCGTCAGCGCTCGGAACCGCTCTCTGTCGATTGGAACCGCATCCGGGGCTCTTGTGGCCTGGCAGTGCCTCGCCCTTCCCTCTTCTTCGCCGACAGCTCCCAGACGCTCTTGCCGTCTCGTTTTTTCTTGTCTTGCTCCGTCTCCCTCGTCCATTTCCTGCCTCCTCCCTTCTGCCTTTTCGCCTCTGTCCGGCCTCTCCCGACTGCGCAGTTTATCCTCGCTCTCCGCAGCGATTCTCTCGACGCAGTCCTGTCCCTCTCGCTTTCCCCCCCCCCCTTCTCTCTCTCGCTTTCCCCTCGTCTCGGGCGGCGCGTAGTTTCCTCGCCCCTGCAGCGCTTCTCCCGCACATTTTGCTGCGAGCCGGCTTCTCCACTGACACCAGAGGCGCGCATCAGCCCCGCACCCTGCATGCGCCGCTTTAGCGCTCTGCGGGCGAGTCCAGCGTTCGCCGCCTCTCTCGCCCGGCTGCTCCTCTCTCTCTGCTTTGCTGTCTCCCTTCTCGGCTTCTTCTCTCCAGTGGCTGGAAAGGGGCGAGGCAGTGGCGAGCACAGAGTCGACGGCGAGGAGAGCGAGGCGCGGGAGGCCTGCGTCTTCCAGGAGACGCACAACGAGGCCCTGTGATACGCAGTCAAGAGAGGGCAAGACCTTCAGAATGCGTTTCATGGCGGAGGCGACCTGTCCTTTTCCCCTCTCTTCCCGCTCTCTCCGTCGTTCTCCTCCGCTCTCCCGCCTCGGCTCTTCTTCCTCTCCACTCCGCAACGCGTTCCCGAGTTCCGCGTCCTCTTCGCCTTGAGGCGGCTTCTCGCCAGACTCACCGCTTCTCTCCCGCGCGTTTTTGACTCCGGGATGAGAGCAGCTACCCTCCGTTCCCGGCCGATGAAGCAACTCGACGGTCTCTGCTGTGAGACCCAGGAGAGAGCGAATTTGAGCGTCACGAGAGCTCGCCTCGCTCCTCGGCGTCTGCGTTTCGTCTCGAACTCTCAGGTTTCCCTCGCCTCGACCCTGGGGAAAGCGTCTCCCTTCGGTCTCTCTTTTCACCTCGCTATTGATCCCGTCGCGTTCTCTTCCTTCCTCGGAACCGGTGCCTGTCGCCTCTCGGGCGCCGCCGTCGCTCTGGCCCCCTCCCCTTTGTTCTCGCCTGCCTCTCTCTCCCTTCGCCCCGCGTGTCCCTCCGCGCCCTTCTGCCTCTTTCTTCTCGTCCTCTTCTTCCTCAGTTTCTGTCTTCTCCGTTTTTTCTCTTTCCCTCGCTGCCTGTTCCCCGAGCAGAGCTGCAGCCGCGCCGAGCGCCTCGAGGACGCGCTGCGGACACCGGCGAAGCGCATGCTGGCACTCGACGAGCAGGGGCAAGGCGTCGGACAAACGCGAAGCAGAGGCAGACGCGGAAAAGAAGGGAAACGCCGGCAGGGGATCAGGGGAAAGCGCGTGGCGTAGCCGGGCGTCGAGTGAGCGAGAAGAAGAAAAGAGACGGCCTGGGAAGAGAGAACGCGACGACCAGGGGGAGACACCAGCCGCGGGCCTCTCATCCTTTCCCTCAAAGGCCTCCGCGTCTCTCCCTGCGTCTCCGCCTTCGTCGAGCCTGCCTTCTTCCGTCGGTTCTCCTCCTGTGCTCTCTCCTGCGTCTCCAACTCCCTCTGCTTCGTTGTCTTGTTCAGAGCCGCAGAGGACGACTTTCCACTGGTTGTAGACGGCAGTCTTTAGCGCAAGAAAGGTGAGTCTGAAGAGAGCAAGCGCTTCCCGCGGTCGGGCCTCGAGGGCGAGAGCGCGAAGGACTTTTTCCACAACGAGGGTGTCTTCTGGGAGAGCGGCCGGGGCAAAGGCGAGGCGGCTCCGCGAGGCCGCAGCCCTCGTTTCCTCTTCTCCCTTCTTCTCTGAGAACTGAGGAGAAAGCGACGACGCCGCCCCAGGCGAGGTGGTGCTGGAGAACGCTTCTGGCCGCACCTGGAGCTCGCCGTCCCTCGGCAAGAAGGCGCGCTCTTCGAGGAGGCGCAAACCCCACACGGTCGCCTCGCGGGTGTTCCCGCGTCTCAAGTGAGTGTCCACGATCGCTGCGAGGAGCAGCGCTCGCGTTTTCTCGCGATCCGAGGCAAGCGACGCCGTCTTCTCTCCTCCCCACCCCTCCGTCCTTTCCGTTTCTCCTTTCCCAACGGAGACCGTTCTCTCTGCCTGCCTTCGCCGTCCCGCGTCTCCGTGCGCGCGTTTCCCCGTCAGACGCGCTTCTTGCCCTGCCTTCGCCCCGGTGGAGCTGCCGGCAGAAGGAAAGACGCTGGAGAAGAAGGCGAGGAGCGCGCGAAACGCTTCGGGCTCTCCGCCGTCCCGCGTGCGCTTCGACTCACGTCTGCCATGCGACACAGCTCGGAAGGCGCCGACAAGAGACGCACAGAGAGCGCGCGCAGTCCCGAGGAGTGCGGCGACCTCCCGCCAGAACTCGCGCGTCTTCTTTGTCGACAGGGACACCTGCGCGAGAGAAGAAGGCACGAAAAAAAGTGAAGAAGGAAACGCGTGAGAGAAGGAGGCCGCGGCGACGAGAGCAAAGAGAGACGGCGCGAGCGTGGAGACACGACCGGAGTCTTTGGTTTTTGCATAAAAATGGCAGACGGACGAGAGCAAGTGAAATGCCTGAGGAAGAACCTCAGCGCGCGCTTTGGTGGACGCATGAAGACAGGACACAGCGAAAAGAGGGAAGGAAGAGAGAGGCGGGGGCTGCGTAGAGAAGACACGCACAGGGTCAAGAAAAAAGACAGACGATCCCCTTCCTTCGCTGACTTGCAGCGACGCGCGTTTTGTCCCCGGCAGTTCTTGAGTCGCCTTTTCACTGCCTGTGCGAGGAGCGCTTCACTTTCGGCCCACCTGGAGGGTTTTCTCCCAAAGCCGCCGGCCAGCCGTCCAAGCCCCCACTCTCTGGGCGTCCACGAGAGCACGGAGGTACACAGCTCCGCACAGTGCTCGGTCAAACTCGCTCTCGTCCTCTTCTCGCGCTCCGTCTTTCCTTCGAGGCAAATGCTGCAACAAACGCTGCTCTTGGCTTTCTCCCCCTTCCGCGTCCGACTCGGCCCCAGGCAGCGCGCCTGCCGTGCGCGACGGGCCAGGAGAGACGAAAGGCGACAGACAGCGCAGAGGAAAGGGAGAAGAAGCGGGAGAGAGAGGAGGCAAACCGCGAAGCGAAGAGGGAGAAGAACGAGGAGTCTGCTTGCTTCCTTCTCGTCCTGTGTCACTGTGCGTTTCGTCTCCAGGGGGGTGCGGCGCGGCGCGGGAAGAAGGCGCGGCTGTCGGCTCGAGAACCAGCGGCAGCTTGAGGAGTCTCTCGATCAGCTTCGAGGCGAGGGCGGGCGAGTCCGCCGACCTCAGGGCGAGCAGCAGGTTGCAGGCGCGGCGCTGGAGGCGGAGCCTCGCGGGGACGACGGTCGCTGAGGAGCGAAGACGAAAACGGAAAACGGAAAGGGCTTGGGCACGAGAAGGCGGCCGCTCACAAATGATCTCGAGACGCGTTTCTCGCGTTGGGATTCGAGGCCAGACAAGAGATTCGTTGTTTCTCAGCGCACCAGAGCAGAAAAGGGAGCAGACACTGGGGCGGAGAAGAAGCCCAGAAAGAAGGGGAAGGCAAAGCCCCGGCGAAGGAGCGACGATGAGCAGAAAAAGAAGATTCCTGGAAATCCGTGCCGAAAAAGAGCGAGGCAGAAGAAAACCAGAAACAGACGGAGAAAGACAGGAACAGAGCGGAAGGGGAGGATAATGCCATCGCACAAAGAAGCGAAAGAAATCCAAAGCGGAGTCCTACCTGGCGAGCTCCAGAGAAGAGACGAGTTAGAGATCAAAGGAGTCGCCTGTTCAGCCCATTCGCGGTCATCCCTCCCAAGCGGAGATTTCAAGCGACTTTTCTCTGCCTCGCTCTGTGCTTGTTTGCTAGCGCCTCGGCACGTCTTCCACGGTGGCAGACTTGAAACCAGACCTTCTGGACCTTCCGCGTTCTGTTCCTTTTCAGCCTCCCCGTTCTCAAGTCTTTGTCCTTCTCCGTGCAGTGCTGCGCCCGCCCTTCCGCTCTGAAGCGCGGCCTGTCCGCCTTCTCGGTGTCGGTTCGCTTCATCGTCTGTCTCTTCTGGGGTGTCTTCTCTGGCTGTTCTGTTCGCTGGCCCTTTCTCGAGCACGTGGCAGACGCCTTGTTCGCTGTCCTTCTCGCGACCTTGCTCTGTCTCCCGATCGCCGCCTTCTTCCTCCGCACTCATCATCTCGTCTTGCCTTTCCCCGCCAGCCGAGTGTGCTTCGCGCTCCGCCCTCGGCTCCAGGTGTACGCACACCCGACTTCTGGGTCCCGCGCCGTGGACACTGCTGTCCCCGGCCATGAATCCCTCGCGGGCCTTCCTATCCAGAGCGAGGCCGCCGTTCTGAGTCTGAAGCTGCCTCAGCAGTGCCCAGGTTCTTTTCATTCGCCGCCGAAGCCGCATTCTGTGGAGGCGCGAGAAAACTTGGATGCGCCGGTGGAGAAGAGAAAAGAGAGAAGGGAGACAAGACACCCACCCGGTGTCCTCCCCCTCTTCGGTCCCGTCCTTCTCTCTCCCAAGCCACACAAATCTCTCCTCTCGGCGAGTGCCCTCCTGTTCTTCTGTCGCGCGCCTCTCGTCCCGGTCCGCTCGCGCGTCCTCTCGCCTGTGTCTCTCTTTCTCGACTCTTTCTTCTTGACCCAACGAGGCCTCGGCGCGCGGACGATCAGTACGGAGGGGCTGTTTTCTTGCTGCTCCAGAGAGAGTCGACACCGCCGTTTTCGGCCGAGAGGAACAGCCGGAAGAACCTGCGCTGAAGCGGGCGTCCGAAGCGCAAGAAAGAGGAGACAGAAAAGAAACAGAAGAGGGAGACGACCGAGAAGCCGGAGACGAAAGAGAAGAGGGAGAGAGACGGAGATTCGCAGCATTCTGCCGTATGTGCGTCGGCCCACGTACGAGCTGCCTGGCGGCGGACAGGCGACCGAGATGCGAGTTGAGATGAAAAAAGAACCTGTTCAGAGGAGCCCAGGAAGACCAGCAGCGAGAGGCGCCAGCGCATAACGCACAGAGAGGGTGGCGCATGCAAGCGGCCGAAAGGAGAGCGGAGAAGAAAACCTAGGAGTGGAAACGCGAAAGTGCAACGGGGAAACGGATGAGAAGCACCGGGACAAAGCCACGGGGGGGGGGGGGCGTGGAACATGGAAAGCGCCGCGGAGATCAGACCGAAAGAAAGGCAAAAGGGAGCGGCCGAAGAATTTCATCGAGACGAGAAGAAAAGACGAGAGGCTCGGCATCAGCGGAAGGCTCGGACGCACCGGGGAGCACGACTGAAACCACAGAAACAGCGGCGAAGGCGGCTTCCGGAAGGAGAGACACAGGAGACTCCTACCTTTCAAGCTGTCGGTACACCCGGGCTGCCTCCGACAGGGGCGAAGCAGGCGAAAGGCGCAGGAGGGCGACCGAGAGAGAGAGAGGCGACGGAGGACAGCTGGCCGCGCAGAAGCGCCAGAGGCGAAGAAACTCCCGGCGGCGTCTGCAGTGGAAAAGAGAGAGAGGAGCCGGAAATCGAGGTGGGGGATACACGTCGGCGTATCTACTCACACGCAAAGAGATTGACGAGGAACCCCAGGATCACCAGAGACAGCGGGGAGTGACTGACACCAGTGGGGCAGAGGCCCCAGATGATCAGAATTGGGAGGGGCTGGGGACGAGCATTTCGTCGCGCCGCACTGGGACTGTCCCCTGCTGCTTGTGAGGAGGCAAAGACGCAGACCAGCACTGGGAAAGACTGGAGCGCGACAGGAGAAGAAAGGGAAAGGAGAAGAAAGGGGAAAAAGAAGAAAGGGAAAGGAGAAGAGAGGGAAAAGAGAAGAAAGGGAAAGGAGAAGAAAGGGAAAGGAGAAGAAAGGGAAAGGAGAAGAAAGGGAAAGGAGAAGAGAAAGGGAAAGGAGACCGGACCCAGGCAGAGACCCCGCCCCGTTGAGTTTTGTTCGTTTTTTGCCGGATGAAGGAGCGCGGTTTTCCGGCCGTCTCTGAGGTCGGTGCAACGAGAGAAGAAAACAGATTCTCGCCCACACCAGAAGAGAGCGCATCAGACGGAAAGGACGTCGCGAAATGTAGAAGAGCGGCGGAAAGGGTGAAGCGCTCGTTGACGTGTGCTTTTCGCGTTCGCCTGTTGCGACCGCGAATGTGGCGTGGCGCGTGGTGCAGAGCGAGAGGAAAACGTAGAAAAACACTGTTTCCGGGAGGCAAGGGTGTCGCTCGGTGCTCTTCCCCCCCTTTCTCGAATGTGTCGATTTTTACCTCCTTGTAGGAACCAGCCGGTCGAGTCCTTCGACCTTCAAACCCCAGCGAATCCGCTTGCCGTGCAGACATCGATCTCTTTTTCTCTTGTTTCTTTCATGTTCTCCCCTCCCGCCTCGATCTCCCTCTCCATCTCTCGCGTCCGTCCCTGCTTCTCTTCCGCAGTCACTGTCTCCATTACATTCACCTTCTCTTTCTCTTGTCTCTTCTGCGCGTCTCCGTTCTTCTCCTTTTCCCTTTCTGCCGGAGCGCGTTCGGCCGTGTCTGTTCCCCGCGCCTTCTTCTGTTGCTGTTGGATAGGGTGGGGCCTGCAAGAGGGCGCGGAAAGGTGTTCGGTGGGGACAAGAGGAGAAGAAGTGGCGAGTGAAGGGAGATTTTGGAAGCTGTCGAGATGCCGAGGCAGCTGCATGGCAGCGAGCGGACCGAGACAAAACAGAGAGGCAAGACGAGGACGAGAACAGCGAGTCAGTCCCGGAGGGTAGGGAGTTGGGGAGAAGGGAAGAAGCGCCTGAGTCAAGGGGGGAGAAACAGGGAGGCGACGCGGCATACGAGGAAGAGAAGGAGGAGGCGGAAGCGCCCGAGACAACAAGAGGCGAAACGAAAGGATCAGCAGGGGAAATCGAAGAAGGGTGCGCTGGGTACGCGCGCAGAGTGCGGGAAGGAGGGAGGAGAGGAAAGAAGAAAGAAACTGGCGGCAGAGGCAGTGCGGTGGGAACGACAGTCTGCCAAGGTCGCGGCGACGGCGAGGGCTCCGCGGTGTACAGACACCCGACGCGGTACGCGCGCGGGCTAGACCGGATCAGCCGCCCAGTACCCGGACGGAGACCGAGAGAAGCAAGAAGGAAAAGAAAAAGAGAGAAACTTGAGAGGCGAAACGCAGGGAGTCGCATCGTCTCCAGATCTTCCCCCGAGAGAAAGGCTGCGGAGACAACCAGAAACGGGGGCGCCAGGCGCCATGGCGGGAGAGACGCGACAGTGAGCGGAGACGCGGAGGAGTCAGCAGAGAAGCGCGAAAGAACGGCGACGAAGAATGGAGAGAGGCAAACACACGTAGCGAGGAGCGACGTAAGCGAAGAACACAGAAGAAGAAAAACACAAGGTGGAAAAGCCTCGCGCTCGCCGATGTCTTGCGTTTGTTCGTCCCCTTTCGAGGCAGGGCTGTCTCGGCTTTTCTCACCGCCACGCAAGTCGAGATCTGTTTGGACCCGCCAAGAAGAGAAAACACATTGAGAGATCAAAAAAATTTAAAAGAGCACAGAACGCCAGAAGACGATCTTGCGCCTCGGCGTTTTGTCTTGCCCAGTTGAGCCGAGAATGTTTTTGATGTGCATGCGCATGCGTGTGTAGATGCAGGCCTGGGTCGCGCTACGGCGACACCAGCTTGTCCAGGTCTTTCCCGAGCTAGAGAGAAGGAAGGAACCTCCGAGACAAATTAATCGTCTATTTTCTCGGCCACATTTTGAAGGGTGGAACGATCGGGGGCTGATGTGCGGTAGAAAGCTTGTGCGTTGTTGTCACCAATGTCCTCGTCGTCAAGACTGGCCAGGAGACACAGCCCTTTTTGTGGCTGCATGCGCCAGGAGTAAATCCGCACACGCGAAACAGGCCTGGCTCCACTCTGTTCTCGTTTCGCGGGAAAAAGCATTCTGTTTGGTTTTTCCCTCAGCATTCATGCAATAACAGAAACAGCAAAACAACCACGCGGAGTGTGTAGGCCGCTGCCCCAGTTCAGTTTTGCGCGGCAATGTGTACGCAGGTATAATATACCGGCATCTGCATGAATAATTATATATATGTGCATCTATACATGTATTTGTATGTGCAAGCGTCTATACACACATAGACGAGACACGGCTTGTAGATAAGTTCGCGTCACGAATCCAGAGTAAAGAAGACGAATCCTAGACTTTCCGGAGGTGCCGAACTTCGGTTAACGGACACAGGTCTCACACCCGCAAGACCGCCAACTTTGCGTTGAGAGAAACGTGCTTTTTTACCGAGAGTTCCGACGTGAAATCGAGCTCAGCTGCTGGGCTGTTGTTCAGAGAGCTGCTTCTAGAAGGGCCAACTGTGTCCCGTCTGTAAAAGCTTCATTTTGATTGTCAACTGCCAGGCTGCGTGTTTAGGCTCTGGGGTCGACTAGAGCGTCGCCGCAAGACCTCGACGTTTTCCCCGCGTGCCGCTCGAAAGGATCGAGTGGACCGCCTGAACTGGGCGGACTGCCTAGGTTTCCAGCCTTTGAGAAAACGACTGGAAGACATATTCTACGGTGTTAAAAGTAATACCACCCAAAACGGGTGGTTTGTTAGTATTTATGCCATCAACATGTCAGTAAATTATGAATATCGAGCATCTCCAGCGAGGCGAAACGCGTCAGGAAAAATTCCTGGGTAACCCCTACCCCGCGGTGGGACTTAGAGAGCGCAAGGCAGTCGTCTCCTCGATGAGTGAACCGGCAAGAAAGTGCCGATAAAAAAAGCAACCTGAATAGAGGGCCCCCACTTGGTGAGACACTGTGTTTACGAAGAGATGCTGTCAGGTGCACAGACAGGTGTGCCTCACTGGGCATCGTGTACTTCCCCCATAGAGAACTTGGTTGTCTGTATCTCATAAAGCTGGAGTCGTCTTCAGTATCCTAGGAACTAGAATGTGTCTGTTTTTCGATGTTACTTATACAGTAGGCCCCGGTGAGGTGGCCTTGGAGAAGCCTTCTGAGGCTGCGACAACAGGGGAACAGGGAGAACACAGACACCTGGAGATGGACCCGATCGTGGGATAGGGGGGGAGAGGGCCGTTGCCACGCCGCGAGCGAAGCCTTTCGGGTTTTCTGCCTTATGTCGTTCCGGGAAGAACACGGTATCTGACGCAACGGACCCATGAAAGGGTGTCTTTCGGTCGCTGCCTGTTGGCGTTGCGATACGGAGCGAATATATGCCCTCACATCGCCGGTGATCTAAGGGATCGCGCGGGGGGGGGGGGCGCAGGATCAAAACGGCTTCTCTCCCGATTAACGAGCCGCGAGGGCAGTCCTTTTCTTTTCAGCGAACGCGCCTTTCTCAACTTAGATAAGATACGCATTCGTCCGGGAAAAAGGAAATGCCGGCGCACCGTTCTGGCTCGCCTACGGCAATGGAATGCAGGGCGCCAACAGAAAAGACAGGCTCATCGAGGGCGAAAAGACAGCATACTTTGACGAAAGACGCGTTTTCTGTTCAACGACTCCTCACCTGCGGCGGCTACAGGGAAGCACCAACCCCTGTCCACGCAGTCGAGGGTCTGACCCTTCATTTTTACGGTGGCTTCTTAAAACTGCATGAACCGGTCACGAAAAAAAAACCGTCCAGGATGTTCACGTGTGCTAGACGGCTGTAAGAAGGCCTGAGTTTTTGGGCGAATTCCAGATTCGCCCGCTGGCATAGAAGGTGGGTGCTCAGCAGCCCCCGGTCTGGGCACGAGGAACCTGTTAGTGCGCAATGCAGCTAGGATGCGTGTGTCTGTGTATTGCTATCCCTGTAGCTCTACGGAGCAAATACAGGAGGGGCGTCTTGAAGCATGCGACAGATGGGGTTGGTCTCCAAGGCACACTCATGCGACGACTGTTGACTGAGAGTACCGACAGGGAGAGTCAACCAGAAATGATGTTTCTTTTCTGGTCCGTGTGGCGAAAACCCGGGTCTTGCGGACCCTACGACGCTCCGTGATGCGAAGATTTTAGCAGGCGGCGCACAACACGTAAGCGCCCGAATCGAGTCGCGTGCATTCCCTACGGTGTTAGTGAAGGTGCCCGGGACGGGTGCGAATTTGGAATCCTCAGTTTCGCCTCTCTTTCCGCTTCTCTATATCGACGTACCCAACACAGCTGTCTCGTGGCACCGTTTGGAGGAGTGAAAAGCGCAAAATTTCGTGAAGAGCCGGCCAGAAACTACGAACAGAGGCTCCATCCCAGGTTGCTGCCGCAGTGCCAAAGAGTTGTGCGACGGCTGCTGGCGGATACCAGAACGCCGAGAATTTTGAAAAGCACGAGAAAAACCGTCCAAAATCCACACTCAATCCTGCGATATGTAGACACACCCGACTCTCCCTTTGCCACAAACAACAGCGAACGAGACCGTCTCAGTTCGCCTCTATCAAAGTTCTTCTGTCGGCACTCGCTCTTTAAGAGACTCCCGTCAGCACCTGCAAGGGGACCAGAAGTTTGGGGAACGGCTGAAAGGAGCATCGTTCTCTCGACTGACGAGTCGCTGGCTCTGGGCCTTGTTCCGATCTGTGTGCATGCAACGTTGAGTTGTTGAGTGCGCATCTCAACGGCGAATCTACGGTAGCACGGCGAGCTTCTGGTCGTCAAAGTCCATCCCGTCCTACTGGAAGAACCGGGTGTCCTCTTTCTTCCTTTAAAACAGAGTTGTCTTCACCTGCGGCTCCTGGTGTGACGGATTTCCTGTAGAGAAAGCGTGGCATTTGCTCGCTTGTCCCGGCACAGCGGCCTCGTCCACGGTTGCCTATTGCATGCGGACAGCGACAACGCAACCGCCTGGGCCGTGGTCGAGCGTTACCCCAGCCAGCGAGTCTTTCTGTGAATTCTGCGAGCGTTGACCAGCTCTTCGTACCGTAAAAAGACCGAACAGTACTTTTGCGGCCGCAATCCGATTTTCACCTGCGGTTTCTCTCCATTTCTATCGAATTCTCCTCAAGAGCCACGTACTCGGGCGGGTCTCCCTACCGCGGCTCCGTCGTTTCATTGCGCGAGTCTTCCTCGTGTGTGCTTCTCACCAGGCCAGCAGAATGGAGAACAACTCACTCTCCTAAGAAAGACAACAGAGTAGCAGTTCGTGCAGCAAGTGCAGGCTTCCATTTACGTACGTCTCTTTCTCTTCGTGGCAATCTTGGCGCTCTCCTGGCAGGCCAAAACGGTCCCTGCTGGGCGCATCCGAGCTGCTGGCGTTCGGCGTTTTGGCGGCTCTTCGTTTTTTTGTCGTGCTTCCTCTCTTCTTTTCCCATTCGAGCGTGCATGAGGCAGATCTACAGCGAGAGGTCCTAGCCCTTCAGCGCGTTTATTCGCGTCAACACGCTGGTGTGCCGAGGAATAGATGCGCTGCGGCCGTCGACCGCCCCGCATCTGCGTGGTGAATGTACACCGTAAGTTTCACCGTTGCGTGGTCTTCATGGCCGAGACGAACTCGGCCGCTGATGTTACGCTCTTGGCCCTCAGACGATATCACGCAGATGGCAGGAATGCCGCGTGGCTTTTATGTCCCGTATCTTCTCTGCCCGGGTCTCCCGTGAGGAATTCGGGGCGTCTGGAAGACGTTCTGGGGGGAGAGAGACTTCCTGCGATTCTTGCACGGACAACCCTTTGAGGCCAGGCCTTACTCGTGCTTGCCTGTCACTGGGAAGTTCTGCGCAGATTCCAGTTATGTCCATCGATATCACAGGCCTCCGAGTCAATTTTCCACTCCAGATTTTTGCCACGGTTGTCTCTCCGCTTCCTCGCGCTTCGTCGTTCCCCACTGTTGTTCGCAGTTTTCTTCCTTTTCATCACTGACAAGGTGACGCTCCGTTTTCCCGGGAAGGCCGTTCAGAAGGGTTAAGAGGCGAAGGCTGTCGCGCCTGTGTCAGGAGAGGGACGGCGCGACAGAGACGCGCAGGTCTATCCAGGTGGATTCATTTGACGAAAAAAAAGCGTCTCCACAGAGCGGGGGCTGTGCTGCGTATCGACCGGAAAGCGGGAGACCGCTGTCGCCTTCGTGATGGCCATGACTTGATCCGTGGTCTGGTCGTTCGCCGGCCATAACAGCGTTGTCTTCTGTAGAAAGAATCGTCTTTTCGACTTCTTCCTCTTGTACCTGCCGCCTCTTTCCGTCCGTTTGTTCACTATAGTCACGCGAAGCGGCGAGAAATGAGTTTTTCAGGCGGTTGATACGATGGAGAGGACCTCCCGTCAGCAGGCTTCTTCTTCCGTGTCGCGTCCTCCCTTCGCCGGAGAACCGTCGATGCGCTGTTCTCCCCTTTCCTCTCCTGAAGACGCTTCTGCGCCTTCCAGCGAACCACCTGCAGAGGACGCGAGCTCGCCTTCCGCGGCGCACTCTCTCGACATGGCGTCTGCGCCCGTGTCGCTCTCCGTGTCGGGAGAGCAAAAGTTTGCTTCTTGTCCCTCTGCCTCTTCTCCAGGTGAGAAGGTGCCTTCTTCTGATTCACACTCGTCTTCGATGAGAGAGGTTCGCGGCGTGTCTGCCAAGCCCTTAGAAGGCGAGGGGGGTTCTCTGCCGGCTCCGTCGCCGGAAACTGGGGGAGGGCGGTGGGCAGAGCATGAGGACGAAGAGCGGAGGAAAGAAGAGGGGCGCGAGAACGGAGGAGAAACAGAAGAGCGGAGGCAGGGACAAGACAGAGAGACAGAGGAAGCAGACCCGACAGGATACGAGGAACAGACGAGGGACAGAGAAGACAGCGGTGGACGCAACGCACGGAAGCATGAAGGAAAGGATGAAGCAGGGAACCAAGAGATAGGAAAAGATGAAGGGGAAGAGGGTGAAGAAGCGGCTGCGAGGGAATCCTGTCCCCGAGAGCCGGAGAAGGAAGCAGGGGAAGAGGGAGGACAAGAGAGGGGAGAGGAGACAACCTCTGCTGAAGGTTCGTCCGAGGCAGCAAGAGAAGTAAGACCCCAGAGCGAAGTGAGCGCTGCAGAGAGCGCCTTCTCCCGTTCTAGCGCGTACAGCATTGTCTATCCAGGACGATCCAGTCGAACTGGCCGAACAGCGGGAGAGATGCGGAACAGGACCGGCTGCAACTCCGCCACTACCACCACGTCGTCTTCCTCATCGTCCTCGGCATCTTCACGCAGTCGCGGAGATGAAAATACCCGATTCGAATGCAATATTTGCTTCGACGAGGCGACAGATCCTGTGGTTACTCGATGTGGACACCTGGTAAGGGACTTCGAGTCGCGAGACCGACCACATCTCGGGTGTACATGCAGCGTGCCAGCAGGGTGGGCTGTACACGCAACCTAGACGACTTGCGTATAGGCATGCGTTCACCCCTCACTGTTGAGCTGCGGAGTGGTCAGGCGACGGGTTCGGCATGTGGCTAGCGAAACGAGACACCGCCGGATTCTAGAGCGTGTCAGGTCCTCCGGAGCCTTTTCGGCTTCTAATGGAACTGCACATTTCAATGGCCTGTCCCTGTGTCGCCTACGGCCCTGGGCGAATGGGGACGAAGACTGCCCGCACGTTTTTACCCCTCTCGACCCAGCGAGCTTTCTCTGCTCGACTGCAAGTGCCTTTTTCCGGGAATGGGGTTCGCTGTGTGTGTTTTAGCCCTCCTCAAGTGCGCGTGCGACACAAGTTAGGCAGGATTTCCTCCCCTGTCCTCTCTTCCTCTCTGTTTTGCCTGCAGTTCTGCTGGCAGTGTCTGCACTCCTGGCTCCGACGAGGAGCCAGCGAGTGTCCTGTGTGCAAGGGCCACACGACGACTAGCAACGTCATCCCCATTTACGGCCGGGGCGCTGAAAAGCATCCCCGCGATGCGCCGGATAAAGGCGAGACTGCGTAAGTTTCACAGTCGGGGGTGTCCGTGGCGGGGCCCGAGCCCAAAGACATTGGAGCATTGAGGCGGAAATCGGGGTCTTGAATTCGCTTTTCCGCACATGGCTCGGGCGACGAAACGCCGCAAATGGCGTTTTCTCCATAAGGCTCGAGTTTTACACGCGGGGACTCCGCATACACCGATGCGTCTTCTACGAGGGTCCACACGTGTTGTCGGCTGTATGTACACCGTTCGGAAGACGCGCCCTGGCGAATATCTCCTCTCTTCCGCACCCCGTGCGCCGCGCCGGGATGCGGGTGTTTCCTTGTGTGTTTCTGTTTGGCACGCGAAGGTGGACGAACCCGCGCGGTGGTGCTAAGTATCCATGTCTGAATGAGGTCGTCAAAACAGCGTCCATGGTACAGCTGGTGTTTGTCTCCGCGCGTCGCTGGACGGGAGGTTCTTTCTGACGCTGCAGATTTGCACTGGCCAACTTCCTGCCGGTCCGCAAATAGTGGGGCGTTTCGCCTCTTTGATTCAACGCATCGGGGAGCTGTCCGGTTCCTTTCTGTGTGTGCAGCGCAGGCAGGATCCCCGAGAGGCCGCGGGCGGAACGGCCGGAGCCTGGGCCGCAAAGCCAGTCGAGTGTCAGGTTCGGGGTGAGGGCCCGCAGATCTGGAGACGAACACCCGCTTTTGCGAAGAGCAGAAAAGAGACTAGTCTTCCTCGCTCTGTTCCCACGTCCGGACACCGGACACTGAAAGCGGCTGCCTTTCGTGCAAGTGCTTCGATCGTCAGCTGAGCCAGGCGCGTCACTCGTTTCATATCACCTCAAGTTCCCTTGTTTCTTGTAGCCCGGCGACACCAAAGACAAGCGTTGTTTCGGCAGCGGGCGGGATTCGGTTTTCGTGTGTCCGTGCACCTGGGGTTTCGCGGTGAGTGTTTCACTGGCGTTTTTTGCCGTGTTCTGTGCCCTGGTTCGGTTCTTCAGGGCGGAACTGGCGGTGCGAGTTTGTCGTTTGGTTTGTTTCCTTTCTTCGGCCTCGGAGTGACGTGGGGAGGCGGAGCCGTCAACACAGGCTTCTCCACCTCCGCGTCCTCAGCCTTCGACTGGCTGTTCTTTCCGCCTGGCGCACATCGGCGGCGTCCGGGGGTTCATCGTCCAGACCAAGTTCTCACAGGTAACGTCACGCAGCGAGAGAAGGGAGGAAATAGGTGTCTCAGCGCTTGTGGTACGCTTTCCGAAGGAGCAGTCGGCATATGCAGTGCGATTTCGCCATCCTTGTCGAACACACAGCCTTGCTGAATCAGACCAGGGGGATTTCGGCTGTTTACATCCACGTGTACAGCTCTCGCCTTAGAGAGGTTGAATGCCAGTGCTACCGCTTTTCGGGGATGTCTCCGTCCCGTCTTTCACCGCTCAAAGTTGCTTTCTTGAGGAAGGCAGCCGTACGGCCTAGAGATGTGGGCACGAAATTTTCTTCGGTTCCCTGTGGACGTGTGCTGTTTGGTCTCATTGCGCGATGCTTTTTTTCTGCGGGATCTGTCGGAATGTGCTCTTCAGAGGAACAGCAGCGCATGCAGTCTCTCGGCTTCCTCCTCCTGGCCTTTTGTTTCGTGTTGTATATCATTTTTATTGCCTAGGACGACCGAGTTCAATTCGCAGTCCCTGTTCTATCGCAGAAGGTTTCTCGCCATTGCCTCCATTGCCCCCGACCACGAGCAAAACGCCTGCGCAGTTGTGTCAGGATCGTGAAACGGGGATTCGACAGATCCCAAAACGGAGGAGTCGGACAGGGAACGGGGGGGTCTCGTGGGCTTCACGCATTTTCGAGAGGGGGGAAGAAGCAGCTTCTAATGAAAGGTGCTGCTGTTGCACTCGGGGTTTTCGCGTCTCGCTGCTAGACTCAACTAGGGGCCTTTGAAGTGCGTAGCTGTTCCCGTCCGTTTCGCGCTGCCACTGGGTAGCTTGTTCCAGGGTACGCAATGTGTGATGCACGGAAACCGGTGAGATGCTTTGCTTTGCAACAGCAAACGGATACATAGATCTTCCTGCACTGAACACCACGCGTCAGTGTGTCACTGCCATGTGTCATGTCAAGCGTGCGCGCGCGGGTCAAACGAGGTCTGAGCTTTCTGCTAGACTTGAGAAGTGCGGAACTGCTCGATGTGGCGATTGGTTCTCGATAAGATGGGAAAGAGGGACCGGCAAAACTTCCACCATCAGAGGGAACTCTGGAGAGGTCCTCTTGCCGCGCGGTGCTCGGCAGTGGCGGGGCGCGTCACGAGTGTAGCAGAAATTCCCTACACGGCAGTTCTGTGTATGCGAGCTGAAAGGCAGGTTCTTCAACCAGCTGATACACACTGCGCAAGCAAGGATAACTCAGGGATTCCGTTTTCTCCTCCCTTTTCTGGTTGTTTTCCAAGCCCAGAGGCTTTAGGTCGACCGGCCAGAATCCACCTCCTCTGTAGAGCCAGTGGCAGGCAAAGAAGTAGTGCAGTTAGGCAGCGATCCACGATTGCGAAAAGGCAGGAACCAGGCGGTGGTCAGAGCTCTGGAAGTCCCCTTCCATGGAGAAGCATCAAACTGTGCACGCGTCGTAATGTGTACAGCTAGAAGGCATTCAGCGACGTCCGGGGAAACGCTAAGAAGTTGCCTCTACACGGACATCGAGAGCACCGTTTTGCCTTCATCTCGGTTCCACTGAATTTAACTGAATGCTTTGCGCGTTGCACGCGGACGGTTGCCTCATGACGCAGAACTCAAAATGACGCCCAAGCAAGATAAACGTACACATTGGGTGTTATGTGCGCATCCACGGCCCCGCTTTCCGAGGACGATGGGTTGCGCCGCCGGCCGATTTGGAGGGTTTTTGCACACAGAGGGGCGACTGCTTTGTTTGTGTCGAGTCCTGCGGTGGAGCACTGGGCAACGTGAACCGCGTGGTTTCTTCTTCAATTGAAATCTGACACGGGTCGAGAATGTCTTCTCTCTGCTTCCGGAGCATGTCGCGTAAGTGTTCAACCTGGGAGGAACAGCGTGTGGTAAGGAAAACGCCAATGGAGTCGTCCACGAAGATACACAACAGCAAGGTATCTTGTATCCTTTTCGGTCGCCGACCAGTGATCGCCATTCCCGAGTGCCATGGTCCACCGGCGCAAGTTGGAGTCGTCGTACCTTCGTTTCGAGGGCAGTCGTCTCTTCTCGTAGCTCTCGAATTGTTTCGTCCTTGGCCCACAGAGCCTGCTTCACCTTTGCTTCGATGGTTTCGAGTTGTAACTCGTTGTCGTGCCTGCTCTTTTCGGCGGCCTGCTGAGACTCCGAGACTTTCTTCGAAAGGTCCAGCACCTGTTTGTCGCGTGACTGCAGTTTTGCAGCAAACATCTGCAAAGAGCACACCAAGGCAAAAGCGTGCAGTTCAAGACTTTTCCCCTCGCCATCCCTCTCTGTTGCTGATGGTGCCCATGTGGCGAAGCTTTAATTACGCAGAGCAGGAGCTTTGTCCGTGCCGTTCGGTTCAAGCTCTGGGAGATGTTTCGTTTAGTCTCCACTGTTCTTTTCCTCGACGATTACCTCTTCCTGATCTTCAATGACCGACTTCCACTTCCGAGCCTCGTCTTCCTTCTCCTCAAGCAACGCCTGGGGGGGGGGGGGGGGGGGGAAAAGAAAATCGAGTGACTGGATTTAAAAGTCGGCGCTTTGTCTCTCGGGGAGGAGACGATAAGGCTGCGGCGCTGAACAGGATCGTTTGAGTTTTCTGTAAGTTCGTCTTCACCACGATGAGACAAACCGAGTGGATATTTGTTCGGCCATGCCAGAGAAAATTGGGGTATCTATGACAAGGCGAAACCCACTTTTATCAGCCCACGAGAATGCCCAGCAGTCGACGCTGCGACGCGTCGACTCGCGCAGTCAGGGTTGTCTACAGGCGAGTTTATTACTGTCTTACAAACACCAGACGGTTTGCCAGAAAAACAGAACTTTCACCTGGTTCTGCTGTCTCCGCTCTTCAAGCTTGGCTTCGTACTCGATGATTTTTGCTTGTCTCTCCGAGTTGGTGAATTCAAGATCCGCGATGCGCTTTTCTGCAGCCTCAACCTCCAACTCTTTCAGCTGTCAACGACGGAGGCGAAAGACGGCAAAACATCTGACATTCCAAGGTCCACGGGCTCTCGAAATCTTGCGTTAGACTGGCCACACCCATGAAACACTCTTGCTTTTCTGCGTTCATCGGGTGATCGACTGCTGGAGGCCACGCTTGCAAGTTTGAAGCCCTCGTTTCAACCCCGTTTCACGTCTTCCAGCGACAGGCAAGACGAGGTAAACACCACTGTTTTTTTCGCCGTTGTGTCTATTTAGCAGCAGAAGCAATATAAAAGGGTGTACCGCAAACTTGCTGGACCCTACTTTCAGAGACTCGACGAGTTTCGCGTTCTTTTCCAAGGCTTCTTTCAACTGTGCAGATGCTTCGGCGCGTGCGCTGCGAGCAACTTCGTCGATTCTCCGCCGGTGCTGTTGCTGAATCTCCAACTGCTCTCTTCCCATCTTCTCGATGACTGCATCCAGCTTTCTGCAGTCGAAGCATCACCCACACTGTTAGATGCAGATTTTCGAAATTCCATTCACGAGGAATGCTAGCAAAGACGTGGAGGTGGCGAGGAAGACGACTCGCACATACGCGTATGTGTATATATATATATATATATACATTAATATATATACAAATATGTATACCAAGTAGTCCTTTTCCTCGGAGTGCGATCAAAGACCTGGTTGCGTTTAAGGCTTTCATATCGTAAGAGCACGCGATGCATCCGAGTGTTACAACGTTGCTAGTGCATGTAAACCCGCGTCCAGTTCAAGGGGCGTTGACTGGATCTTCGGTGTAAACTTTTCACTATCTTAGAGGTCTAGTCCGCTAGCGAAGCGTTATATGGTGAAGAATTCCCATTTTTTCGGACATCCCGGTCTGACTTCCTGCGGCTACTCGTTTGACCTGAGCTGTGTGCCGAGCTACAGATCGGGGAACCTTCACGACAGATTAACTACGTCAGTGTGCAAAGCCATTTCCTCACGGCTGTGAAATCGCCTGTTGGACGGAAAGCTACCTGTCACGCTCCTCCAACAACTCCTCCTTCACCTTTTCCAGTTTCTTCTGAGTTTCACGTTCGACCTCGTGCGCAAGCTTGTCTCGCCACTCTGCCTCCTTCGCTTCCAGTTCGTGGCGCACCCTCTCCAGCTCCTCTGCATGCTGTTGTCGCAGGGCATCAATTTCACGTGCCACTTGCTCGAGTTTCTCGTTTGCGCGGTTCTTTTCCTGCTCAATCGCTGCCCTGAAACGCACAGCAGAAAAGGCTTTGAACTCGATCGGTTGGGGATTACCATGGTCGCGCGTTTGACCCTCTCGAAGCACTGTCTGGGGAATTTGAAGCGATAAGGAGGCATACGATGCAGGCAAGGGTTGAGTTCAAGGGCGTTTCGCTCTTCACTCTTCATCAGCGAAGCGCCCTTAGCGGTCTCTTGAAGCCGCGTGCGGAGTGCGGCCGCCGGTACGCCTGCGCGGTGTGACGCCTGACGAGCTGTTCTCTGCAGTTCTCTCTGTGCCTTCTCTTCTGTTTTGGAGTCCATTCGCTTCCCCAGCATCGCTCAGACGTGAGGGCTGGAGTGCCTCCATCTATCTCGGACGACGCCGTCGAAAATAAGGTGCAAAGGTATGTGCATGCACGTAGGCATATACAAATCTTACAGAGTACGCCTCTCCATACGTGCTTGATGGAGGCGGCGAGCACTGCGGAGCTCGTGACGATAGTTTCCCCCAAAAAATAACGTGTGGCGTAGCAACGCCACCTACGCGTTGCGATGCGGGGGGACTGAGGCAGTGCCGGCGCGCTCACGTTTGCTTTTCCTCAAAGAGAGCGGCGTCTCGTCGTTTCTGGTTTTCCCATCTCTGTTCTGTCTCGACCATGTCCGCCAGATGATTTTCTCTTTCTTCTCTGAGCTTACAAGGAAACGCCGGGAAGAACCAACCGCTGGGCAAACGTCGGCGACAAACGATGTAAAACCTACGACTGCTGCAAATGGACAAAGACGGTTGAGGCACTGAACCGGCCACCGTCCGGAGCGGGAAAACGTGCCGCCTTTTCCGAAGAAATATTCGGCTCCGTGCCTCGCAAGATCGCCGCTGCTTGTCAGAATGCAAAGATCCTTCAAGTCCAGGAGACCGCCGGCTCTACTCACTGTGAATCTTCTTCCTGGCGATCGCTGGCCTTACTTCTTTCTCAAACTGCTCGTGTTGCTCGCGCATCAGTCGTCGATGATGCGCCCGTTCCCGCTCGAGGCCGTCGTCGTGGTCGCGGGCCATCTGCTCTTTGATTAGATGGATTCTCTCCTGGGCGTCCTTCTGAAACTGCGGCACATACACGCAAAGGGTGAACAACCCCGTGCTTTGCTCATCTTTTCTGCTGTCCACAATCCGCCAGTGAGCGCCATTCGATACGGCAAGGGCGGAAGCGTTGCTCCTTTCTCCTCAACACAAAGGAGAAACGCGTGGGCTCCGGCTTGGGCCACTCAGGCAGTTGACCCTCAGCTGGTGTATTTGAATGATACAGAGAGTAAGACGCGATTTCGGGTCCGCAGGTCTCTCGAGCGTCGCCAGCCTGATTCGAGTATATGCCAAATTCTGGAGTTTGGGAATCGTGAAGACGCAACAGTAACACCGTGCGCGCCCGGGACACTGCCCAAATGAAGAAGACTGACTAGAGGCGTACACGAGCCTCGATCGTAATCCACCCTCCACACCACGACATGTTTTGTCAGCCGGAAGAGTTCCGGTTCTGCATCCAACTTTCGCGACACAGTGCACGAACGGTCGTGTTGTCGCCACCTCATCTAGAGTGCGCCTCATTTTCTCTTCGACTCTTCTCTTCTCTTGATGATGCCTGTCCATAAGACGCTGGATTTCGGGTTCCAGTCCTTTAATGGTGATTTCTTTGATTTCTTGTGTCTTGTCCCGTTGCCACGCTTCTCTCCGAGCCTGCCTCAAGACAGCAAGTGGAAGACTACGACGAAGAATTTCTCTGCCGTGCACTGTCAAGTAGGAGTCTCAGACACAGATGTCCACCACGAAGCACAGCTGTTTTCCCTGGGTTCCGCATCTCCTCTTGATTTCTCTCGTACAGAACTACATGATTATGAGGGCTGTACGCTTCTGTGCAGTTCGGTGAATGTGGAAATTCTGGCGCGTCCGCATTGCCCTTGTGGCCCTTTCAGACCCGCCCCTCCGAAAGAAAACTGCAAAGTGGAACTACCACATGGAAGGAAGATACTACGGGGGACCTGCTGTAGCAAGTGCTCAGGAATGGGTAGCCGAGAAATGTACAAAAAGTGGCGGCGCAACACTCCCTTCGCCTGTTGCATGACCCCGTTTTGTAGATTCACCTTCTCCGCACTGATGGATTGCCGTTTCTGACGCTCAGCTTCTCTTTCAAAGCGTTTGGCTTGTTCCTCGAGCTTCAGCTGGAACCTGGCCTCTGCTTGCTTCATCTCTTCCGCCAGGCCATCGCATTTCTTTGTTAACTCATTTTTATCGGCCAGAAGCTTGTCCACCATGTTTAGCTGACGGTCCAGAGCCTCTTCATATTTGGCCTGATCCGCAGATAGTCAAGAAAACACGTTACATGACCTATGCTGTAGCGATGTTTCAGCTGATGAAATGTGTGTCGCATCAGTGCAATGCGAGAGCCTGTCGTTCCTCAGGAAACGTGACGCTCATCTGGTGTATCATCCGGTACAATAGTCTTTTCCATTTTTCACGTTATCGCGTGCTGGGTCCGCGTGCGGCTCTGTACCACCTACGATCTCTGCTTTGAACCCTTTCTGCAGTTTCTCTGTCAGTTGCCGTTTTGATTCTTCTTGCTGGTCCAGGAGTTTTTTGAGTGCTAGGACGCTTTGATGTTTCTCCTCTACCACTAGCTCGAGGGCGGCGACCTTCTGCCGTAAAACCGCCGTCTTTGAGTCTCCACCGACCGGTGGGTGAAAAAATAGCCCACCCGGCAGCTGTCTGTCAGCACTCGCAGGCAACACTGTGTCAGTGTGGCCAACTTCCGGTTCCCCGCGGTGGATCTGCTGGGGCTCTACAACAGTTTTATCCAAGAACTCGAGGAGCTTAGAAACTTTCTGTGCCATGCCCTCGGTTCTGGTAGAACCGGGAGGTCCTCCGGCCTTTGGAGATCCGCTAGTCATTGCAGGTGCAAAGAGTGTCTCGAGAGAAGTGAGATAAGTACAGGTGGGGCTTTCAGCATACAGTGCAGAGCTTGTCGATTATTCCGGTGTTTGAGAGCACGGACACGAGCGCGGTTGCCTGGACGGCACCGTTCTAACCTGCTGGCGAGCCGAGCGGTTCAGCATACTACACCGACCCTTTTCTCGCGTTCGCCCGCTTCCTTTTTTTTGCGCGTATACTCACTGTAAGAAACCGAAATCCCCAGACGCTGATAACAGGAAACGTAACGAACAGGGTTGCCCACGCCAACGCTTATCCTGTTCGGCGGCGTGGCGTGGAAACGGGGGAGTATTGCAAAAAAGCGACGTTTGTCCGAGGAAGCAGCATTGACGAGGAAAGCCAAAAAAAAAACAACAGCCGTTTTTCCAGCACGTCGAAGCCGTGTCTCTCCTAGCGACCCTGTTGTTCTAGTAGTACTTCCTATGGATCAACAGGCCACTGACCGTTCAGCTTTTGCAGCTCCTGCCGAGACTAGGAATACGGTTTTCATTGCATACCAGGGCGTTCAGTCTTCCGTACTCTCATTTCCGCAAAAGTGGTAGACTGGGAACGTCGGCTGCTTTTTTTGAGCAAAGGAACAGCTGTGTGTGAAAGCTAGAAGCATACGAACACGAGACACACGAATGAAACAGCCTATATGCCGCGGCAGCTTCAAGCCTGGGTCTCAGAACAGGGTACGAGGCGTCAACAGTCTATCCCAAAACCGGAGAGGATGACGACAAGGCTTTTTCAGCCCGAAACTTAGAACGGAGTTTTCGAGAGGGAACTGGAAACACCGAACAATCGATTTGTGGAGGGTGGCCTGACCCACGTGGGCACCGGCCCCACAGGCAGGGGGACGTATAGGACTGCTTACCAATGTTTATGCATGTCATCCGGTTCACTTCCGTCACGCAGCGTGCCGGCCGAAAGGAAGAGCCCTTGTCACGAGAAAAGATGGAGTTTTGTATCCATTGCCGACACACGCGCAACTCTTACGGCAAGTCAGCGACGACAGGATCCGGCAAGCTGGCTACTTCTGGAATCGCGTCGCGCTTCACTGTGTTTAACGCAACCAGAGATCTCTGCAGCTCCTCCGCCGAACTTTAGCGGAATGTGTCAATCACTGTCTCGCGTTTTCCGTACCAGATACCCACAAGAAGGTTTCATGCTAACGAGGCGACGGTGGCCGTACTTTCCGGGGCAGGGTGCAAGTGGCAGATTGAGGGGGAGAGGACTGCATCCTTTAGAGTTTTGTATACCTGGCACCCATCTGGTGTCCACACTATCACGATCGACAGCGTTTCCTCGTTCCTCTGCTACAGAGAAGTAAGTTCCCACGACAAACCTCAGAGGCTGCGAAATTGGGGAACGCTCATTCACTCGCCATTTTCGGGATCTTTCTCGTTTGGAACACCTCCACCAGTACGCTTCTGCGCAGTCCTGTTGTCAGCGCAATGTGTATTGCAAAGGAAATCCAATGTCATTCTCTCGTGGGCCACGAAAGACATGGTTTCCCTGTTCCAAGAAACAGCTGCCCTCCGCGACAGCGGGACGGTGGGCGGTTGCACCGCATCTGACCCACCTCCCAAGCCTGGATTCGCGGGTTCTCGTTCCGTCTGGTTTTCTGACGAGTTTCGGGTGGCTGCTGCACGAAACGGGCGAAGCGCAAAAGAAACAACAGCGGAATAGGCGTCGGCGCCCACATAGTAAAGTCGGGTTTATTAAAATGTACTTTGCAACTGAGTCAGCGGGGAGAATAGCGCAAATCGGCTAACGTGTCTTCGAATCCGGGAAGTTCCGGGTTCCTGTGCGGCGCATGTGTGACGTAGAATCTGGTGGGGCTTCGTGCTGCTCGCTTGTCGTCCTGCGAATGCGGGAGAGAATTTCCACGGGGTCCACACTTTCCAATAATTGAGAACGCATTACTTTTTCTCACCTCTTCACAGCCATTTTCCTTCTCTCACTGGTCCCTTCTCTCGTGCTCCAACGCTCTCGTGTTCCTTGGCAAAATGGCGGAGGGGGCTCGGCCTGGTGCGCCTGCTCTTTTCTGGTCTGCCGCCGAACTGGCGGCCAACCCTCGACAATTTGCCGCCTTTCAGTGGGTAACAGGTTTCGCAGAGGCGCTTACTGTCGGCTCCCCTCGAAAACCTGAAGAAAATGCGAATGAAGGACACGAAGACGCAGGAGGGGCTTCTTCGCCTGCCGTCGTGAATCTAAAGTTCAAGGGCTGGGAAAAGGTACCCGAGATTCCCGAGGCTTTCGATGAAAGTGTGGAAGCAAACTCCCTGGGACAGGCACCACTTTAATTCCCCAAGAGGGATGCAAGACCGGGCGCTGTGGATGCACGGGACGCTCTTTTTGGTTGTTCAATGTAGTGCCTGCGGATACGGGAAACACCGCACTTCCTATCGACGCGTTCCTTTTTCCTCTCTCAAAACTTCTTCCTAGCCTCTCCCGTGTAATTCTGCCCTGTGCCAGCCCACGAGGAATACTGTAAAGGGCTACAAGAGCCTCCTGCTTCGCTCTTTGGGCCTGTGGTTTCCACAACTTTGTTCCTGATGACTTGACGCTTCTCGAGTTCGCGGAAGTTCCCTGCGCACGCGCCCGACGCAGATGGTCTCCACAGGGTGCTGATGTCCGAGCGGTGACTTTCTTTTGCATTTCCGTTTAGGGTCCAAGGAACAGTGCAGCGAATGCACGGCGAGTGGCGAAGGCTTTCTCAGCAGTCATTCCGGAGTCGGCGAAACTGCACCTTTTCACCATGGGACGTGAAACCGAGGACCCGGAGTTCGACTCTGCCGCTATGAGGATGGAAATCCCCGGCTTTGGCCTTGTCTCCGGCGGCGTCGACTTGGTCATTGCCAAGGGTGGCGGGAGCCTACGCCGACCGCCTCCGCATAAGTAGGTCTACACCTGAGGGTTTCCCAAAAAATTCTTCTCCCTCCTTCTCTCTCTGCTCTCTTCTCTCTGTGCCCAATGCGAGTTCGCTGCAACCGCGCAAACCATACCCCCTTTCGTTGATAGGAGCTGGGCGGTTGAAGCCTCATGATCTTGTCGGACGTGCCGTTGTCTGGCCGAAAAAAACTCGTGTCTGTGTGTGCTTTTTGTCGAAGTGGTTGTCTCCAAAAGCCTGTGTCTAAGCGATGGAGAGCCACAAAACGCATCACCGTCGGGGGGTCTGTACACCGAAAGGTTAGGGGGAACGGCGCGGCTCTTCCGTTTCGTCCATCTCCAGTCTCGGGGTGACGTGGCCCTTTTCTTCCTCGCTGTGGGCTCCGCTATCGCCGTTCCTTCCTTCTGTCCGCTGTGTTCGGCGTCGCACCTTCCTGGATTTCTGAGTTCGAGGGCCGGCTACAGAGCTCTATCTGTGGAGGTTGTGCTGCTTGGTCGAAAAAGTTCAAGACACGTTTCCTCGCTTCTCTGCATGTCTCTCCCCAGCGGCCTCACCATGATGGACGACGCTCAAGCAGTTATCGAGTGCGACTTTGACATCTCGGCAGTCTCGCGGAAACAGCTGCGCCAGCTGTACGTGAAGACCGTCCTCGTGCACCTCCTGAGAGAAAAGCCTGTCCCCGTCTATCTCACCGATCTGCAGAGCGGCGCCATCCGAGCGTCTGTTCTGTCAGGCCCGCGGGGTAGGTCCAGCGTCAGTCCCTGACTTTTGGCTCTGTCCGCGCGAAGAGCCTCGCAGCTGAGAGCTGAGCCAGCAGACCCAGTAGGCATGCGCGTTTGCTTCGGGGCAGCGACTCTTGAGGCCACGGGCGATAGAGAACTAGGAAGTCTGAAAGGCTCTTCGGTGGTACCAGCCTCGTCAGTTCTCTCTGCGGCAAGAGCTTGACCGTCTCGACTTTGTTTGTCTGTTGTTCCTCCGCTCCAGGTGTCCCCATGGTGATTTACGAGCGCTTGAGTTCCGAAGGCTTCATCCACGAGTTGCAGCACGGACACAGGAAACCTGGTAAGTGGGTTTGGCGGGGAGGCAGCGCAGAAAGGTGTCTTGTACGTCGTGAAGGAAAGAAGGGGGCGTTCGGCGATGTTTGCAGGAACTGTCTCTTTTCGCGGACGGCTGGAGAAGTGCTGCGTATTCTGCTCGTGGCCGCTTCGCCTCGACAAACCCCCTCATTTCCTGTTCTCGGCCTCCTCTAAACTTGTTCCTCTTCTCGTGGTTCGTGCTGATGAACGCGCTCTGAAACGCCCTGTGAACTGTCTTGCCATTCGTCGGCTCTCCTTGATTTCCCATTCATCTCGTTCGGCGGTCGTTTCTGTGTGCTCCACTCTGTTGTCCTACCTCATGTCTGACGCTGGAACTGCCTCTCTTTTTCTTCGTCGCAATTCGCCTGCACTTGTTTCGTACGACAAAAAAACTTGTGCGTTTGCCTAGAAATCCGCGAGTGGACGCCCTAGCCTGCGTTCCACGTGCTCCGTGGTGCCCGCGTTGGTTTTGCTTAGGCGTCACTTAAACTCGTGTTTGTGCATCGCCTGAGAGTGTGCATGCAAGAAAGATGCCGCTCTTCAGCCGCTGCTGTGTCTGTGCCTTCCGGTGCTCCGCTCTCGCCTCAGCGATGACAGCCAAGACCGTCAGTGCGATTCGTCGCTTCAAGTATGGATGGTGCACTGCGGAGCTGCGCACGCGGCCGCCGTTCGCGCTGGACGGTCGCGCAGGAAGGCACTCTGAAGGGGGCGAGTCGGTACCGGCAAATCCGACTGTGCAGATGCCTGCCTCGAACCCGGGCGTTGCCTCTGTTGCTGCGCCGGGAGTGGCTACGGGAGGCGCGCTCTCGACTAACCCCGCGGTGAGCGGCGAAGGAGACAGCAAAGAAGCCTTTGTCACGCCGAAGAAGCGAGGCCGGAAGCCCCGGGATCCGTCCGTGTCGCCGGCCGTCACGAATGCCTCCCCTGGAGAGGCGGAGGGAAACGCTGCCGCAAAAGCCAAAGCTGGAGGCGCTGCGCCGAAGCAGAGGGCCGCGCCTAAGAAAATGAAGATAGAGGCTGCCGCCAGTGCGGCCCCGACCTCCGCAAACGGAGGAAAGAACGCGGCGGAAAATGCGCCCACCCCGAGCGTTCCTGCCGCAGCGGCGACCAGCCCAACTGTAGCTCCAGCGCCGAAGGCGAAAGCTGCAGCGTCACGTGTAGCGAACACAGATGCGAAGACACTTGAATCCGATTCAGATTCCTCCGACTCGTCCAGCGATGATTCCGACACAGAACCGACCCCAGTCGCCAAGGCCGCGGGGGCCGGGGCAAAAGCCAGTCAAGACGGCGCAGGCTCGAGTGTCGCCAGGCGCGCAGCTGCTGCACAGGACTCGGACTCGTCAGATAGTGATGACTCGAGCTCGGATGAAGACTGAACAAGAGCACACCCAGGGGACACGAAGCAAAGCCTTTTTGGGGGTGTAGACTTGAGGCATACAGTCAGAGGAGCGCGCTCCAGTGACAACTCCCCGGTTAACGCCGCTGCGTTCGACGGAAGCCCCCTCATTAAACTCTGGTGGTCTTGCTGTGGAAGGAAATGACGCGAGAACGTCTCCAGAACCTGGCATAAACGGGAATCCATGGATATTGTCTCGAGGCATGCGCCGACAGGTTACGAGTTTTTCGCCCGGGGCCAGAGAGCCGCCTCTGCCGGTCCAACGACAACGCCGGTCCGGTGCTGTTTCATTATGCGGAGAACGGCAGTTTTTCGCTGGCACATTCAAAGCATCTTTTTTCCTGTCTCATTCGTAGAATGTCGTTCTGCTTTAACGTGAAGGGGATACTCTGAAAAATATTTCGAGGTACATGTGCACCTAAAACCTGAGTTGTAATTGTCATACTGTGCCTCTTGAAGCCGCGATGAAGTTGGGGAGTTTCCCCAAAGTGTTCGAATGCTTTCAGAACAGAGGATCATCCAGTGGAACGGACTGTCAAGTTTGCGTCAGTCTGGACAGGGCTCTGTCACCTCGTGTTTTGTTGTTTCAGCGATATTTACTCTGGTCGACCTCGCCGTGGCGAATGCTCATGGCGGCGGCGAGATACAGAATCACAACAAATGTAGAAGACAAAAGATACGGATAGATTTTTCTCTCGAAGCACTAAGCGAATTTCGACGTATATGGATTTGCTCCCTGGTATCGCCCCTTACGGTGGAGGCTTCGATTGTAGAATTTAAGTCGGTTTGTTTTAATCGCTTCTCTGTAGATACTTTTTGTCGATACCCCGTACGCAGCGTATCGTAGGGTTTAGGGAGGAGGCGGTCTCCAATGTAATGTAATGGGTTGCGGGACAAAGGAGAAAACAAACAGTTCCAGCTGACAGCCTTATTTAAGTGTGCTGAACCGTGATCTAATAAGACACGCAGAGTAGGTGGCAACGTCTACGTCGGAAGGGCTTTCCTCCCTCACCGGCAGCCAAGGTTTAAACCTAAGCAACCGTCTCGTTTTCGCGGGCTTGCCCCCCCCGTATTTCGTATCCATTGGTGTGCAGCCGCTGTCATCCGGAACTGGTCTTTTGTTTCAGCCTCTCTCCCTCCCGTTCAAACAGAATGTGGCGGCCAGAACTTACCCCCATTTGTGCCTGCACAGTCTATTACAGGAGGGGAAAAAACAACAGCCCACGAGTCCGCTCCGCGAGCGAAATTGTGTGCTCCTCAAGGATAGACACACCTAGTGAGTATTTTTGTCTCGTCCCCTATTCTGCTGTCAGAGCGTATTGTATCGCCACTCGAGGTGCACTCCAACTCCACATTCGACGCCCTTCTTGTCGTCTGTGCTTTTTTATGGGGCATTCACACGTCTAAAGTTGCGAAAAGGTATTTGGGCCCGCAGGACTTCTGTTGAACAACGTGCAACTTTCTCTGGCAGATCAGAGGAGTCCGTGAGCCCCAACAGAGCAGACATCAGAGAGAACCCCCAAAACAAGCTGTCTTCGGCAAGAAAACGTGCTGCCTGCCTGTGTTTATAAAAGGCTGTATCTTGCCACGGGGGAAAATGCGAAGGCAAGGAGTTGCAGAAGGCGAGACAGAGACTCTAATACGTCGCGGATGTACTCTAACGGTTAAGAAAGCATGACAGAATAGATCGAGGGCAGTGTACTGTCAGATCTGAAGAGTACCACGTAACTCACAAAGACGTCCTCTACGAAGACGTGATGCCACTTCGGAAAGGTGGCCTCATAACGATATACGCGCCGCACATGAAAATCGGCTCTTCTGTGAAGCCGACGTCTCAGCGGACGAGAACTGTTCAATGCATATTCCCTCGGACACGACAATTTTCTGGAAACAAGGACTAAAAAACTTTCTGTTACCAGACTCCTCCAACCCTGTAGGAATGCGCATGTGCTCCCCGAACACGATGAAGTGGTTTCCTGCGAACACACGATTCACCAGCCATTTTCAGGCGGGGATCATCTGGGCAAGTCTGCACAAGTTCTTTCCCCGGCAACAACCGACCCCGCTCTTCTCGTGGCAACCTGACGTATGCGCGGCAATAGTCTGGACCATCTAACTCGGTGTCTGTTTGTATTCGAGAACAGCAGAGCAAAAATGGAGACGTGATGCAGCAATGCGTGGAGAAAAAGGTTAACAATCCTGTGGAGACGCGTCGGGACACCGAAGAGAACTACGTTTGTCAGCTTCAAAGCATACTTCACTCTCTGTGCTAGTGAACTAGCTCGTGTTCTGAAACACTCCGTTTCAGCTTCCAATATGGAACCAGGTCGCCGTAGTAATTCCACCAAACAGTTACTCCAATTCAACCCATCAGGCAGTTAAACACGAACGCCCGTGGAAACTCGAGTCACAAACCTCGTCTCTGTTTTCAGCCCTGTTTCTAGCAAGGGAATACTTCGAGGAGAGTCCTTTGGCGCGACTGTATCCTCATGACATATAGCGGAGGGAACGTCTCATGAATACAGTTCGATTCTGCTTGTCACCTTCAAGCAAGGGCTTCTATATTAACTGTGTTGGAGGGCCATGACAGCAGCGATGTCTCCATTTATCGCCGCGTGCAATGCCGCAGTCCGACCCCGATCGCCCCCGCGCCTGTCACGCGCTTCTTGCGAGCGCCAGCGGCGGCCAACCGGCAAACGCCAAAAGCGCAAAAAATGGCAAGGAAACCTGAGCTTTGAATTAGGAACGTTTCCTTCTATTTAGCGGATACTGTACTGCTGTCTCCCTCGTCAGAAAATTCAACACTGTAGAAGAGACACGCTAGAAGTCCTTTGGCGTGCAGAGCACTCCAACCATCGGTGTCTGCGGCGCTCCCCTCTGCTTACCCGTCTTCGAGGCATGGACGCGTCAACCCTACTGCGCCTGGCCTTCTGAAAGCTCCATGCTGTCACTGCCTGGTTCAAGACACGCTACTACATTACCCTTAAACACTATAACTCGTCGTTGTTCCAAAACCAGCGACAGATAACGGTGGTCGCACGCGTGTTCACTGAGGCAGTGATATACTCTATTGAATCAAAATGGCAGGAGACTCGCAAGCGCGGTGCCCGGTTTCCCAAGGCCCGGCCTCGACATTGAAGATGTATCAGTACTATGGAGGGCAAAGGAAATTGCGACAGAGCTTGCGAATGGGACTAACTGTCACTGTTCTTGTTGCGAGCACATCTCTGCAGTATGACAACCCATCTTTTTTGTCCGTTGTTCGAGCCGTACCCGACCAGGCAGGCACCCCGACATCAGAATGTGAGACAGCCACAAGCGGCACTACCACAAATGTGCTGCAGGTGAGCTGCCAAGGGGATCTACAATGTGCTCCAGGAGGCCTGAGCGACGAGAACGTATGCCCAGAAAACACAGAACACCTGCATCAGTGCAAGACAACAGGGGGCGACAGTAGTAGATGCATCGACGTCAACGACCTTCTCACGGACTCGGGAAACAGCGTCACCTGGGTTGAAGGTGCCAACACTGCCGGTCACACTACCAAGAAGCTGACAATACCGACTGAGAGGTTTCCGCTCACTGACAAAAAATTCGTTGTCGGCTGCGTCAACAGAGCGAAGAGCGCAGACAGCTGTAAAGTGGCTGTAACGCTGGCGGCAAGAGCAACTGCAAAGAACGACCAGACCGTCACGTGTGCTTACGGAGCGAGTAGCAATAAGGAACCTCAGACCATCACGCTGAGTCCCTCGCAAAACACGTTCACACTGGTTTGCGGAACTGACGGAGATATTCTGCCGAGCACGTACCAGAAAAAGTACTGCAGTAGCTCAGAAAACAATACCACCAGTGCGTGCGAAGAAAAAGACTACACCTCGATCATCACGACATACCAAGAAACGTGGTGGCAGAAAACACCCGAAGGAACAAACGCTTACACACTGGAGATTCCACCGAACGATTTCCCGGCAGAGCCCGCAAATATTGTGGTCGGGTGCAAAAAAACCGCCACTACGACATTGAAAGTGGAGGAGGACCCTAGCGAAACTGATTCGTTGAGTGTGTGTAAAGTTGTGGTGACGATTGAGGCTTTGGCAAATAGTTCGTCTGCAACAATGTCCGGGGTGATGGCATCCCTGGCTTTGGGAGGAGTGGCCTTCATTGGCGCGTTGGCGCATGCTCTGTGAAGTGGGTTTCGTGTGTTTGGAGCCTAGTGACCTGACTCCCTAGCGAGACATGGTCCTCTTTTGCACTAGTCTACTGGTAGTTTTGCTGCGCTCGCTCGGCAGGTCTTCGTTTCCTGTTGGATCTCACCGCACGGTCACGCAATCTCAATACCATCATTCACACAGGCCACGCTGGGTTGGTTATCGGGGGTTTGATGAAGTACACTTTCAAAATCATAACACACCACGGCGACGTCTACGTTATCAGGCGTGGTTCCAGTAGGCGCGTGTATGGTGATTCGCACCGACTGAGGAATTTTGATACGTCGCACAGGTACTCTGGCGGGGAAAACAGAACGTGAGAGGACAAAGCGAGGGCACTGGACTGTCAGATCTGAAAAAGACCCTGTAACTCACAGAAAATGCTCCGGAGAAGACATGGAGCCCCTTTGGAAAGGTGACGTAATAAAGATATCCCTGCTGCAGTTGAAATTCTGCGCTTTTTGTGAAGCCGACGTCTCAGCGAACGAGAACTGTTCAATGCATATTCCCTCGGAACACGTGAGGGTTTTCCGGAAACAAGGACTAGAAACTTTCTGTTACCAGACTCCACCACCATTGAAGGTATCTGCATTATCTGCATGTTCTCTGCACAGATGACGAAACGGTTTCCTGCGAACACACGATTCCCTATCCACTTTCAGACTGGAATAATTTTTGGCAAGTCTGCACAACTTATCTCCCCGCCGGTAACCGTCTCCACTCTTGTTGTGATGCAACATCTGACGTATTCGCGGCAATAGGCTGGACCATCTAACTCGGTGCCTGTGTGTATTCGAGAAGTAGGGAGCGATAAGGGAGACGGGATGCAGCGATGCGGGGAGAAAGAGGTTAACAATCTTCCGGCGACTCAAAACTGCGGGACCGCCAAGAGAACTACGTTTGCCAGATTCAAAACATACTCCTCTCTTTGGAGTAAACTAACTCGTGTTCCGAAACTCTTTTCTTCAGCATCCAATATGGATCCATACCACCATAGTAATTCCACTCAACAGATACTCCGCGCTTGCCATTCATCCCCTCACACAATTAAACTCAAACGGGCGTGGCCTACTGGAGCCACAGGCCTCCTCTCTCCTGTGTTGTACATTTATACTACGTGAGTGCCTCCAGGAAGATCCTTTTGTTCGGCTACAGCCTCAAGACACAGACCGAAAAGAGCGCCTCGCTAATACAGTTTTGTTTTGATCTTTATGTGCGAACAAGGACTGTTTTACTTCGGTTCTGTCGGATGCCATGACAGCTGCGACGCCACTTCTTACCGCAGAGTGCAATGCCGCCCGCAGTCCGAGCGGGATGGCCCCAGCGCCTGTCGCGCGCTTGTCTTGCGAGCGGCAGCAGCGGCCAACAAGCAAACACAAAAAGCGCGAAGCATGTGGCAAGGAAACCTGAGCTTTGAATTGAATACGTTTCGTTCTATTTGGCGAATACTGCTGTCTCCCTCGTCACAAAATTCAACACTTTAGAAGAGACCCGCTGTCAGTCCTCTGACGTGCACAGCACTCCAACGAACTGTGTCTTCGCCGCTCCCCTCTGGTTACGAGGCAGGGACGCGTCAACCCTATAGCATCTGGCCTTCTGAGAGTTCCATGCTGTAACTGCCTCGTCCAAAACACGCTAGTGTGTTGCCCTTAAACACTATAACTCGTCGTGTTTCCATGTTGAGCGACAGTTAATAGCAGTCGTACGGTTGTTCACTGAGACGGTGACATGGTTGATTGCAACGAAATGGCGGGAGACTCGCAAGCGCGGTGCCCGGGGTCCCACGGCCCGGCCTCGACATTGAAGACGTATCAGTACTATGGAGGGCCAAAGAAATTGCGACAGAGTTTTCGAATGGGACTAACGCTAATGGTGCTGCTTGCAGGCACATCTCTGCAGTATGACAACCGATCTTTTTTGTCCGTTGTTCGAGCCGTGCGCGCCCAGGCAGGCACCCTAACATCAAAATGTGAGGCGGCGAAAGACGGAAATACCACGTGCACGTGCCTCAAAGATGATTCTCAAACAACAACGCTTTCTGCAACGCTTTCAGAAGAGACAAATGTGCTGCAGGTAAGCTGTCAAACTGACCTAAAGTGCGCTCCCGATGAGCTGAATGGCAAGAACGTCTGCCCAGGAAACACAGAACAGCTGTATCAGTGCAAATCAGGCGGCAGTTCTAAATGTATCAACGTCAATTCCCTTCTTATCAGCTCTGACAGCAGCGTCACTTGGGATACAGTTTCCAATACTACCGGTTCCACGACTAAGAAGCTAACAATCCCGAACGAGAGGTTTCCGTTCACTGACAAAAAATTCGTTGTCGGCTGCCTCAAAAATCAAGGGACCGCAGACCACTGCAAAGTGACTGTGACAATGGCGGCAAGAGCAACTGCAAAGAACGACCAGACCGTCACGTGTGCTTACGGAGCGAGTAGCAATAAGGAACCTCAGACCATCACGCTGAGTCCCTCGCAAAACACGTTCACACTGGTTTGTGGAACTGACGGAGATATTCTGCCGAGCACGTACCAGAAAAAGTACTGCGGTAGCTCAGAAAACAATACCACCAGTGCGTGCGAAGAAAAAGACTACACCTCGATCATCACGACATACCAAGAAACGTGGTGGCAGAAAACACCCGAAGGAACAAACGTTTATACACTGGAGATTCCACCGAACGATTTCCCGACAGAGTCTGCAAATATTGTGGTCGGGTGCAAAACAACCGCCACTAACGAGTTGAAAATGGAGGAGGAGCCTAGCGAAACAGATTCGTCGAGTGTGTGTAAAGTTGTGGTGACGATTGAGGCTTTGGCAAATAGTTCGTCTGCAACAATGTCCGAGGTGATGGCATCCCTGGCTTTGGGAGGAGTGGCCTTCATCGGTGCGTTGGCGCATGCTCTGTGAAGTGAGGTTTGTGTGTTTGGCATTCACGCGGTCTGAGTCCCTAGCGAGAAATGGGCCTCATCATGCACTAGTCCACTGGTCGTTTTGCTGGGCTCTCTGGGTAGTTCTTCGTTTCCTGCTGGAACTCAGTCTAGAGACACAAATCTCAGTACCATTATTCACACAGGCCACGCTGGGTTCGTTAACGGGTGGCTGGTGAGGTATCCTACCAAGACGACAAGAGCCCACGGCGACGTTGACCTCATGAGACGTTCTTCTAATCGAGGGTGTTACGATGATATACATCGAGTGAAGAACTTTGGTATGTGGCGGATGTACTGTAGCGGTAAAACAAGAAAACACATGAGAGAGTACATAGAGGGCAGTGTACTGCCTGATGTGCATTCTAGGCGGTAGTCGATTCCACACTTGTTGTGACGCAAGACCTGTCGTCTTCGCGGCAATCGGCTGGACCATCTAACTCGGTTCAGGTGTGTATTCGAGAAGTAAGGAGCGATAAGGGAGACGGTATGCAGTGATGCGTGGAGAAAAAGTCAGCCATCCTCTGGAGACTGAGAACGTCGGGATCTCGAACAGAACTACGTTTGCCAGATTTAAAACATACTCCACTCTTTCTGCCAAATAACTAATTCGTGTTCCGAAACCCTTTGCGTTACCTTCCGATATGGATCCAGGCCGCCATAGCAGTTCCACCCAACCGATATAACGCGGTTTCAATCCACCCCCTCAAGAGATTGAAAACGAACATCCGCGGACTACTGGAGCCACAAGCCTCCTCTCTCCGTTTTCTGCATTTATACTCCGTGCGTGTCTCCAGGAGGATTCTTTTGTTCGGCTACAGCCTCAAGACACAGACCGAAAAGACTGGCCTGCTCATACAGGTTCGTTTTGATCTTTATGTGCGAACAAGGACTGTTTTACTTCGGTTCTGTCGGAGGGCCATGACAACCGCGATGTCACTTCTTAACGCAGAGTGCAATGCCGCCCGCAGTCCGAGCCGGATGGCCCCCGCGCCTGTCACGCGCTTGTCTTGCGAGCGGCAGCAGCGGCCAACAGGCAAACGCAAAAAGCGCGAAGCATGTGGCAAGGAAACCTGAGCTTTGAATTGAATACGTTTCGTTCTATTTGGCGAATACTGCTGTCTCCCTCGTCAGAAAATTCAACACTGTAGAAGAGACCGGCCAGAGGTCCTCTGGCTTGCAGAGCACTCCAACCAACTGTGTCTTCGCCGCTCCCCTTTGGTTACGAGGCATGGACGCGTCAACCCTATGGCATCTGGCTTTCTGAGAGTTCCATGCTGTAACTGCCTCGTCCAAAACACGCTAGTGTGTTGCCCTTAAACACAGTAACTCGTCGTATTTCTATGTTGAGCGACAGTTAACAGCAGTCGTACGGTTGTTCACTGAGACGGTGACATGGTTGATTGTAACGAAATGGCAGGAGACTCGCAAGCGCGGTGCCCGGGGTCCCAAGGCGCGGCCGCGACATTGAAGACGTATCAGTACTATGGAGGGCCAAAGAAATTGCGACAGAGTTTTCGAATGGGACTAACGCTAATGGTGCTTCTTGCAAGCACGTCTCTGCACTATAGCTGCCAATCATTTTTCTCGATTGTTGGAGGCGCCTCCGCCTCGGGAAAGGCAGCTTCAGAATGTGTGGCGGCACAAGACGGCAATACGACGTGCACGTGTCTCAAAGAAGATTCCAAAACAAAAAGCCTTTCTGCAACGCTTTCAGAAGAGACAAATGTGCTGCAGGTGAGCTGCAAAGAGGATCTACAATGTGCTCCCGATGAGCTGAATGGCAAGAACGTCTGCCCAGGAAACACAGAACAGCTGCATCAGTGCAAGACAGCAGGGGGCAACAGTATTAGATGCATCGACGTCAACGACCTTCTCACGGACTCGGGAAACAGCGTCACCTGGGTTGAAGGTGCCAACACTGCCGGTCACACTACCAAGAAGCTGACAATACCGACTGAGAGGTTTCCGCTCACTGACAAAAAATTCGTTGTCGGATGCGTCACAAAAGGGGGAAGCGCAGACCACTGCAACGTAACTGTGACGGTGGCGGCAAGAGCAACTGCAAAGAACGACCAGACCGTCACGTGTGCTTACGGAGCGAGTAGCAATAAGGAACCTCAGACCATCACGCTGAGTCCCTCGCAAAACACGTTCACACTGGTTTGCGGAACTGACGGAGATATTCTGCCGAGCACGTACCAGAAAAAGTACTGCAGTAGCTCAGAAAACAATACCACCAGTGCGTGCGAAGAAAAAGACTACACCTCGATCATCACGACATACCAAGAGACATGGTGGCAGAAAACACCCGAAGGAACAAACGCTTACACACTGGAGATTCCACCGAACGATTTCCCGACAGAGTCCGCAAATATTGTGGTCGGGTGCAAAACAACCGCCACTAACGAGTTGAAAATGGAGGAGGAGCCTAGCGAAACAGATTTGTCGAGTGTGTGTAAAGTTGTGGTGACGATTGAGGCTTTGGCAAATAGTTCGTCTGCAACAATGTCCGAGGTGATGGTATCCCTGGCTTTGGGAGGAGTGGCCTTCATCGGTGCGTTGGCGCATGCTCTGTGAAGTGAGGTTTGTGTGTTTGGCATTCACGCGGTCTGAGTCCCTAGCGAGAAATGGGCCTCATCATGCACTAGTCCACTGGTCGTTTTGCTGGGCTCTCTGGGTAGTTCTTCTTTTCCTGCCGGAACTCAGTGCAGAGTCACAAATCTCAGTACCATTATTCACACAGGCCACGCTGGGTTCGTTAACGGGTGGCTGGTGAGGTATCCTACCAAGACGACAAGAGCCCACGGCGACGTTGACCTTATCAGACGTTCTTCTAATCGAGGGTGTCACGATGATATGCATCTACTGAAGGACTTTGGTATGTCGCGGCTGTGCTCTAGCGGTAAAACACGAAAGCCTGAGCGACTGCATAGAGGGCGGTGTACTGTCAGATCTGGATTCCAGGCTGTAACGGACTCCATACATACTGTGACGCAACCAACACCTGACGTATGCGCGGCAATCGGCAGGGACATCTGACTTGGTGCAGGTGTGTACTTGAGAAGTAGGAAGCGATAAGGGAGACGGCATGCAGCGTTGTGTGGAGAAAAAGTTAGCAATCCTCTGGAGACACCGCGGGATCCCGAAGAGAACAGCGTTTGCTACCTTCAAAACATACTCCACTATCTGTGCTAATAAACTAACTCGTGTTCTGAAACCTTTGCGTTAGCTTCCAATATGGATCCAGGCCGCCATAGTAGTTCCACCCAACCGATATAACGCGGTTTCAATCCACCCCCTCAAGAGATTGAAAACGAACATCCGCGGACTACTGGAGCCACAAGCCTCCTCTCTCCGTTTTCTACATTTATACTCCGTGCGTGTCTCCAGGAGGATTCTTTTGTTCGGCTACAGCCTCAAGACACAGACCGAAAAGACTGGCCTGCTCATACAGGTTCGTTTTGATCTTTATGTGCGAACAAGGACTGTTTTACTTCGGTTCTGTCGGAGGGCCATGACAACCGCGATGTCACTTCTTAACGCAGAGTGCAATGCCGCCCGCAGTCCGAGCCGGATGGCCCCCGCGCCTGTCACGCGCTTGTCTTGCGAGCGGCAGCAGCGGCCAACAAGCAAACGCGAAAAGCGCGAAGCATGTGGCAAGGAAACCTGAGCTTTGAATTGAATACGTTTCGTTCTATTTAGCGAATACTGCTGTCTCCCTCGTCAGAAAATTCAACACTGTAGAAGAGACCGGCCAGAGGTCCTCTGGCTTGCAGAGCACTCCAACCAACTGTGTCTTCGCCGCTCCCCTTTGGTTACGAGGCATGGACGCGTCAACCCTATGGCATCGGGTTTTCTGAGAGTTCCATGCTGTAACTGCCTCGTCCAAAACACGCTAGTGTGTTGCCCTTAAACACAGTAACTCGTCGTATTTCTATGTTGAGCTACAGTTAACAGCAGTCGTACGGTTGTTCACTGAGACGGTGACATGGTTGATTGTAACGAAATGGCAGGAGACTCGCAAGCGCGGTGCCTGGGCTCCCATGGCCTGGCCTCGACATTGCAGATGTATCAGTACCACGGAGGGCAACGGAAATTGCGACAGAGTTTTCGAATGGGACTAACGCTAATGGTGCTGCTTGCAGGCACATCTCTGCAGTATGACAACCGATCTTTTTTGTCCGTTGTTCGAGCCGTGCGCGCCCAGGCAGGCACCCTAACATCAAAATGTGAGGCGGCGAAAGACGGAAATACCACGTGCACGTGCCTCAAAGATGATTCTCAAACAACAACGCTTTCTGCAACGCTTTCAGAAGAGACAAATGTGCTGCAGGTAAGCTGTCAAACTGACCTAAAGTGCGCTCCCGATGACCTCAGCGGCAAGAATGTCTGCCCTGGAGACACAGACAAGCTCTACGATTGCAAATCAACGAACGGCAGTTTCAAATGCATCGACGTCAACGAAATTCTTGCCACATCTGAAAACAGCGTTCAGTGGGTGGCAGGCACCACCCCTCAGGACAGCACCACTAAGACACTAGCAATCCCGACTGACAGGTTTCCGTTCACTGACCAAAAGTTCGTTATCGGCTGCGTCAACGACGACCGGACCGCAGACCGCTGCAAAGTGACTGTAACGCTGGCGGCAAGAGCAACTGCGAAGAAGGACCAGACCGTCACGTGTGCTTACGGAGCGAGTAGCAATAAGGAACCTCAGACCATCACGCTGAGTCCCTCGCAAAACACGTTCACACTGGTTTGCGGAACTGACGGAGATATTCTGCCGAGCACGTACCAGAAAAAGTACTGCAGTAGCTCAGAAAACAATACCACCAGTGCGTGCGAAGAAAAAGACTACACCTCGATCATCACGACATACCAAGAAACGTGGTGGCAGAAAAAACCCGAAGGAACAAACGTTTATACACTGGAGATTCCACCGAACGATTTCCCGACAGAGTCCGCAAATATTGTGGTGGGGTGCAAAGAAACCGCCACTACGACATTGAAAGTGGAGGAGGATCCTAGCGAAACTGATTCGTCGAGTGTGTGTAAGGTTGTGGTCACGATCGAGGCTTTGGCAAATAGTTCGTCTGCAACAATGTCCGGGGTGATGGCATCCCTGGCTTTGGGAGGAGTGGCCTTCATCGGTGCGTTGGCGCATGCTCTGTGAAGTGAGGTTTGTGTGTTTGGCATTCACGCGGTCTGAGTCCCTAGCGAGACATGGGCCTCATCATGCACTAGTCCACTGGTCGTTTTGCTGCGCTCGCTCGGCAGTTCTTGGCTTCCTGCTCGCACTCAGTGGAGTGTTACAAATCTCAGTACCTTTATCCACAGAGGCCATGCTGGGTTGGTTATCGGGGGTTTGATGAAGTACACTTTCAAAATCATAACACACCACGGCGACGTCTACGTTAGCAGGCGTTGTTCCAGTAACCGCTTGCATGGTGATTCGCACCGACTGAGGAGTTTTGATACGTCCCACATGTACTCTAACGGGGAACACAAAACGTGACAGAATAGAGCGAGGGCACTGGACTGTCAGATCTGAAAAAGACCCGGTAACTCACAGAAAATGCTCCGGGGAAGACATGAAGCCCCTTTGGAAAGGTGACGTAATAAAGATATCCCTGCTGCAGTTGAAATTCTGCGCTTTTTGTGAAGCCGACGTCTCAGCGAACGAGAACTGTTCAATGCATATTCCCTCGGAACACGTGAGGGTTTTCCGGAAACAAGGACTAGAAACTTTCTGTTACCAGACTCCACCACCATTGAAGGTATCTGCATTATCTGCATGTTCTCTGCACAGATGACGAAACGGTTTCCTGCGAACACACGATTCCCTATCCACTTTCAGACTGGAATAATTTTTGGCAAGTCTGCACAACTTATCTCCCCGCCGGTAACCGTCTCCACTCTTGTTGTGATGCAACATCTGACGTATTCGCGGCAATAGGCTGGACCATCTAACTCGGTGCCTGTGTGTATTCGAGAAGTAGGGAGCGATAAGGGAGACGGGATGCAGCGATGCGGGGAGAAAGAGGTTAACAATCTTCCGGCGACTCAAAACTGCGGGACCGCCAAGAGAACTACGTTTGCCAGATTCAAAACATACTCCTCTCTTTGGAGTAAACTAACTCGTGTTCCGAAACTCTTTTCTTCAGCATCCAATATGGATCCATACCACCATAGTAATTCCACTCAACAGATACTCCGCGCTTGCCATTCATCCCCTCACACAATTAAACTCAAACGGGCGTGGCCTACTGGAGCCACAGGCCTCCTCTCTCCTGTGTTGTACATTTATACTACGTGAGTGCCTCCAGGAAGATCCTTTTGTTCGGCTACAGCCTCAAGACACAGACCGAAAAGAGCGCCTCGCTAATACAGTTTTGTTTTGATCTTTATGTGCGAACAAGGACTGTTTTACTTCGGTTCTGTCGGATGCCATGACAGCTGCGACGCCACTTCTTACCGCAGAGTGCAATGCCGCCCGCAGTCCGAGCGGGATGGCCCCAGCGCCTGTCGCGCGCTTGTCTTGCGAGCGGCAGCAGCGGCCAACAAGCAAACACAAAAAGCGCGAAGCATGTGGCAAGGAAACCTGAGCTTTGAATTGAATACGTTTCGTTCTATTTAGCGAATACTGCTGTCTCCCTCGTCACAAAATTCAACACTTTAGAAGAGACCCGCTGTCAGTCCTCTGACGTGCACAGCACTCCAACGAACTGTGTCTTCGCCGCTCCCCTCTGGTTACGAGGCAGGGACGCGTCAACCCTATAGCATCTGGCCTTCTGAGAGTTCCATGCTGTAACTGCCTCGTCCAAAACACGCTAGTGTGTTGCCCTTAAACACAGTAACTCGTCGTATTTCTATGTTGAGCGACAGTTAACAGCAGTCGTACGGTTGTTCACTGAGACGGTGACATGGTTGATTGTAACGAAATGGCAGGAGACTCGCAAGCGCGGTGCCCGGGGTCCCAAGGCGCGGCCGCGACATTGAAGACGTATCAGTACTATGGAGGGCCAAAGAAATTGCGACAGAGTTTTCGAATGGGACTAACGCTAATGGTGCTGCTTGCAAGCACGTCTCTGCACTATAGCTGCCAATCATTTTTCTCGATTGTTGGAGGCGCCTCCGCCTCGGGAAAGGCAACTTCAGAATGTGTGGCGGCCCAAGACGGCAATACGACGTGCACGTGTCTCAAAGATTCCAAAACAAAAGGCCTTTCTGCAACGCTTTCAGAAGAAAAAAATGTGTTGCAGGTGAGCTGCCAAGGGGATCTAAAATGTGCTCCCGATGAACTGAATGGCAAGAACGTCTGCTCAGGAAACACAGAACAGCTGCATCAGTGCAAGACAGCAGGGGGCGACAGTAGTAGATGCATCGACGTCAACGGCCTGCTGACAAAATCTGAAAAAAGCGTCACCTGGAAGGCAGGATCCACCTCTGATTCGAAAACTAAGACACTAACAATCCCGCATGAGAGGTTTCCGTTCACTGACAAAAAATTCGTCGTTGGCTGCGTCAGCAATGGGGAGGACGCAGACCACTGCAAAGTGACTGTGACAGTGGCGGCAAGAGCAACTGCAAAGAACGACCAGACCGTCACGTGTGCCTACGGAGCAAGCAGCAATAAGGAGCCTCAGACCATCACCCTGAGCCCCTCGCAAAACACGTTCACACTGGTTTGCGGAACTGACGGAGATATTCTGCCGAGCACGTACCAGAAAAAGTACTGCGGTAGCTCAGAAAACAATACCACCAGTGCGTGCGAAGAAAAAGACTACACCTCGATCATCACAACATACCAAGAGACATGGTGGCAGAAAACACCCGAAGGAACAAACGCTTACACACTGGAGATTCCACCGAACGATTTCCCGACAGAGTCCGCAAATATTGTGGTCGGGTGCAAAACAACCGCCACTAACGAGTTGAAAATGGAGGAGGAGCCTAGCGAAACAGATTCGTCGAGTGTGTGTAAAGTTGTGGTGACGATTGAGGCTTTGGCAAATAGTTCGTCTGCAACAATGTCCGAGGTGATGGCATCCCTGGCTTTGGGAGGAGTGGCCTTCATCGGTGCGTTGGCGCATGCTCTGTGAAGTGAGGTTTGTGTGTTTGGCATTCACGCGGTCTGAGTCCCTAGCGAGAAATGGGCCTCATCATGCACTACTCCACTGGTCGTTTTGCTGGGCTCTCTGGGTAGTTCTTCGTTTCCTGCTGGAACTCAGTCTAGAGTCACAAATCTCAGTACCATTATTCACACAGGCCACGCTGGGTTCGTTAACGGGTGGCTGGTGGAGTACCCTTCCAAAAAGTCAAGAGCTCACGGCGACGTTGACCTTATAAGACGTCCTTTTAATCGAGGGTGTGACGATGATATGCATCTACTGAAGGACTTTGGTATGTCGCGGCTGTGCTCTAGCGGTAAAACAAGAAAGCCTGAGCGACTGCATAGAGGGCGGTGCACTGTCAGATCTGGATTCCAGGCTGTAACGGACTCCATACATACTGTGACGCAACCAACACCTGACGTATGCGCGGCAATCGGCAGGGACAACTGACTTGGTGCAGGTGTGTACTTGAGAAGTAGGGAGCGATAAGGGAGACGGCATGCAGCGTTGTGTGGAGAAAAGGTTAGCAATCCTCTGGAGACACCGCGGGATCCCGAAGAGAACTGCGTTTGCTACCTTCAAAACATACTCCACTCTCTGTGCTAGTGAACGAACTCGTGTTCCGAAACTCTTTGCTTTAGCTTCGAATATGGATCCAGGCCGCCATAATAATTCCAGCCAACAGTTACTCCGGGCCTGCAATTCACCCCCTCAGACAATTAAACTCGAACGGCCGTGGCCTACTGGAGCCACAAGCCTCCTCTTTCCTGTGTTGTACATTGATACTACGTGAGTGTCTCCAGGAGGATTCTTTTGTTCGGATACAGCCTTAAGACACAGATCGAAAGGGCCGTCTCGCTAGCACAGTTCCATTTTGGCTTTTATGTGCGAACAATGACTGTTTTATTTCGGTTCTGTCGGAGGGCCATGACAATCGCGATGTCACATCTTAACGCAGAGTGCAATGCCGCCCGCAGTCCGAGCCGGATGGCCCCCGCGCCTGTCACGCGCTTGTCTTGCGAGCGGCAGCAGCGGCCAGCCGGCAAAAACCAAACGCGCGAAGCATGTGGCAAGGAAACCTGAGCTTTGAATTGAATACGTTTCGTTCTATTTGGCGAATACTGCTGTCTCCCTCGTCAGAAAATTCAAGTTTGTAAAAGAGACCAGCCAGAGGTCCTCTGGCGTGCAGAGCACTCCAAGCAACTGTGTCTTCGCCGCTCCCCTCTGGTTACGAGGCATGGACGCGTCAACCCTATGGCATCTGGCTTTCTGAGAGTTCCATGCTGTAACTGCCTCGTCCAAAACACGCTAGTGTGTTGCCCTTAAACACAGTAACTCGTCGTATTTCTATGTTGAGCGACAGTTAACAGCAGTCGTACGGTTGTTCACTGAGACGGTGACATGGTTGATTGTAACGAAATGGCAGGAGACTCGCAAGTGCGGTGCCCGGCGTCCCAGGGCGCGGCCGCGACATTGAAGATGTATCAGCACTATGGAGGGCAAAAGAAATTACAACGGAGTTTGCGAATGGGACTAACGCTAATGGTGCTGCTTGCAAGCACGTCTCTGCACTATAGCTGCCAATCATTTTTCTCGATTGTTGGAGGCGCCTCCGCCTCGGGAAAGGCAACTTCAGAATGTGTGGCGTCCCAAGACGGAAATACGACGTGCACGTGCCTCAAAGAGGATTCTCAAACAACAACCCTTCCTGCAATGCTTTCAGAAGAAAAAAATGTGTTGCAGGTGAGCTGCCAGAATGAACTACATTGCGCTCCCGACGACCTGAGCGGCCAGAAGGTCTGCCCAGGAACCACAGACAACCTGCATGACTGCAAACCAAGAGGCGGCAAAATTACATGCATCGACGTCAACGATCTGCTGACAAAATCTGAAAAAAGCGTCACCTGGAAGGCAGGATCCACCTCTAACACCCCCACGAAGACACTAACAATCCCGAGTGAGAGGTTTCCGTTCACTGACAAAAAATTCGTCGTCGGTTGCGTCAACGATGGGAAGAGCGCAGACCACTGCAAAGTGACTGTGACAGTGGCGGCAAGAGCAACTGCAAAGAACGACCAGACCGTCACGTGTGCTTACGGAGCAAGCAGCAATAAGGAACCTCAGACCATCACGCTGAGTCCCTCGCAAAACACGTTCACACTGGTTTGCGGAACTGACGGAGATATTCTGCCGAGCACGTACCAGAAAAAGTACTGCGGTAGCTCAGAAAACAATACCACCAGTGCGTGCGAAGAAAAAGACTACACCTCGATCATCACGACATACCAAGAAACGTGGTGGCAGAAAACACCCGAAGGAACAAACGTTTATACACTGGAGATTCCGCCGAACGATTTCCCGACAGAGTCCGCAAATATTGTGGTCGGGTGCACAAAGGCAGCCACTAACGCGTTGAACGTAAACCAGGACCCTAGTGAAACAGATTCGTCGAGTGTGTGTAAGGTTGTGGTCACGATCGAGGCTTTGGAAAATAGATCGTCTGCAACAATGTCCGGGGTGATGGCTTCCCTGGTTTTGGGAGGAGTGGCGTTCATTGGTGTGTTGGCGCATGCTATGTGAAGTGGGTAGTGTGTGCTTGGCATTCACGCGATCAGAGCCCCCAGCGAGACATGTGCCTCACCATGCACTATTCCTCTGGTCGTTTTGCTGCGGTCGCTCGGCAGTTCTGGGTTCCCTGCTGGAACTCAGTGCACGGTCACCGATCTCTGTACCGTTATTCACACAGGTCACGCCGGGTTCGTTAATGGGCGGCTGGTGGAGTACCTTTCAAAAAAGACAAGAGCTCACGGCGACGTTGACCTTATAAGACGTCCTTCTAATCGAGGGTGTGACGATGATATGCATCGAGTGAAGAACTTTGGTGTATGGCGGATGCACTCTAGCCGTAAAACAGAAAAACCTGAGAGTGTACATAGAGGGTAGTGTACCGTCCGATTTGGATTCTAGGCGGTAATCGGCTCCACACTTGTCGTCACCGAACACCTGACGTATGCGCGGCAATCGGCAGGGACAACTGACTTGGTGCAGGTGTGCACTTGAGAAGTAGGAAGCGATAAGGGAGACGGCATGTAGCGATGTGTGAGGAAAAGGTTAGCAATCCTCTGGAGACACCGCGGGATCCCAAAGAAAACTGCGTTTGCTACCTTCAAAACATACTCCACTCTCTGTGCTAGTGAACGAACTCGTGTTCCGAAACTCTTTGCTTTAGCTTCCAATATGGATCCAGGCCGCCATAATAATTCCAGCCAACAGTTACTCCGGGCTTGCAATTCACCCCCTCAGACAATTAAACTCGAACGGCCGTGGCCTACTGGAGCCACAAGCCTCCTCTTTCCTGTGTTGTACATTGATACTACGTGAGTGTCTCCAGGAGGATTCTTTTGTTCGGATACAGCCTTAAGACACAGATCGAAAGGGCCGTCTCGCTAGCACAGTTCCATTTTGGCTTTTATGTGCGAACAATGACTGTTTTATTTCGGTTCTGTCGGAGGGCCATGACAATCGCGATGTCACATCTTAACGCAGAGTGCAATGCCGCCCGCAGTCCGAGCCGGATGGCCCCCGCGCCTGTCAAGCGTTTGTCTTGCGAGCGCCAGCGGCGGCCAGCCGGCAAAAACCAAACGCGCGAAGCATGGCAAGGAAACTTGAGCTTTGAATTAGGAACGCTTCCTTCTATTTAGCGAATACTGCTGCTTCCCTCGTCAGAAATTACAACACGGTAGAGGATGCCCGGTAGAGGTCCTCTGGCGTGCAGAGCACTCCAAACAGCGGTGTCTTCGGCGCTCCCCTCTGGTCCCCCCGTCTTGGGCATGAACGCGTCAACCCTATTGCGTCTGGCGTTCTGAAAGCTCCATGTTGTCTCTGCCTCGTCCAAAACACGCTAGTGTGTTGCCCTTAAACACAGTAACTCGTCGTATTTCTATGTTGAGCGACAGTTAACAGCAGTCGTACGGTTGTTCACTGAGACGGTGGCATGCTTGATTGTAACGAAATGGCAGGAGACTCACAAGCGCGGTGCCTGGGCTGCTATGGCCCGGGCTCGACATTGCAGATGTTTCAGTATTATGGAGGGCAACGGAAATTGCGACAGAGTTTTCGAATGGGACTAACGCTAATGGTACTGCTTGCAAGCACATCTACGCAGTATGACAACCCATCATTTTTCTTCGCAGCTCGAGGCGTGCCCGTCCAGGCAGGCACCCCAGCATCAGAATGTGAGACATCCACCAGCGGCACTACCACGTGCACGTGTCTCACAAAAGATTCAAAAACCAAAGCCCTTTATGCAGCGCTTTCAGAAGACACAAATGTGCTGCAGGTGAGCTGCCAGAGGGAACTACATTGCGCTCCCGACGACCTGAGCGGCCAGAAGGTCTGCCCAGGAACCACAGAACAGCTGCATGAATGCACATCAGCACCCGGCAGTCCTACATGTATCAACGTCAATTCCCTTCTCACCAGCTCTGAAAGCAGCGTCACTTGGGATACAGTGCCCGAAACTGAGGGATACACTACTAAGAAGCTAACCATCCCGACTGAGAGGTTTCCGTTCACTGACAAAAAATTTGTTGTCGGTTGCGTCAGCAATGGGAGGAGCACAGACCACTGCAAAGTGACTGTAACGGTGGCGGCAAGAGCAACTGCAAAGAACGACCAGACCGTCACGTGTGCTTACGGAGCAAATAGCAATAAGGAGCCTCAGACCATCACCCTGAGCCCCTCGCAAAACACGTTCACACTGGTTTGCGGAACTGACGGAGATATTCTGCCGAGCACGTACCAGAAAAAGTACTGCGGTAGCTCAGAAAACAATACCACCAGTGCGTGCGAAGAAAAAGACTACACCTCGATCATCACGACATACCAAGAGACATGGTGGCAGAACCCCGAAGGAACAGACGCCTATATACTGGAGATTCCACCGAACGATTTCCCGGCACAGTCCGCAAATATTGTGGTCGGGTGCACAAAGGCAGTCCCTACGGCATCGAAAGCGGATGGGGACCCTAGTGAAACAGTTTCGTCGAGTGTGTGTAAAGTTGTGGTGACGATTGAGGCTTTGGCAAATAGTTCGTCTGCAACAATGTCCGGGGTGATGGCTTCCCTGGCTTTGGGAGGAGTGGCGTTCATTGGTGTGTTGGCGCATGCTATGTGAAGTGAGTTTCGTGTGTTTGTCATTCACGCGGTCTGAGTCCCTAGCGAGACATGGGCCTCACCATGCACTAGTCCTCTGATCGTTTTGCTGTGGTCGCTCGGCAGTTCTTGTTTCGTGCCGGAACTCAGTGCAGAGTCACAAATCTCTGTACCAGTTTTTACACAGGCCACGCTGGGTTTGTTAATAGACGGCTGGTGAGGTATCCTACCAAGATGACAAGAGCCCACGGCGAGGCTGACCTTATCAGACGTTCTTCTAATCGAGGGTGTTACGATGATATGCATCGACTGAAGAGCTTTGGAATGTCGTAGATGTACTCTAGCGGTAAAACAAGAAAACACATGAGAGAGTACATAGAGGGTAGTGTACTGTCAGATCTGGAGAACACACGGCAACTCACAGAAAATGCATCGGGGAGGACGTGAGGCCGCTTCGGAAAGGTGACGCCAGCGGCCCAACGTGTGTGAATCGAGGCAGCACGACCCGGGATAGTCCAGAGACATGGGACGGAGGGTTAGTTGGTTTCACGGAAACCAACAACGACAAGGAATAAAAATAGCCATCAACCTTAAAATACGTTGGCGTCTACTGCAACCGTTCTATCTTGCTCCCTTCGTTCGCGCCGTCGTCCACACCCGCGAGTCTCAAGTCAGGTCTCTCCGTGGCAGTATGTTTGTACAGGGAACTTTCCCCCTTTGAACTTGGTCAGTGTTGGTCAGTTCACCTAGAGACACGTCCCCATCTGACCGGCGGTGCACAATTACCAGTACAAACACACGGATTTGTCTGTGCGCACGCCCCGCAGGGCGCGCTTCACTGGGCCGGGACTCCACTGCTGCTCCTGTTTGTGCCTTTCTGAGACAGCCCGCCACGAGACAGTTAAGTTCGAGAGCTTATCTAGGTGACACGCAGACCCAGTCCGTGTTTCTCCCTTTCTCTTCCACAAAACACGGTCACAGGTTGCGTGGGGAAGAACCTCAGAGGAGACGTGCCAGGGACGACATCTCACCACGTGATTCCCACCCCTTGGTCTACCCCTGCAGCCCGTCTCTGTGGCTAAATCTCTGCTTCGCCCACTGGTAAAGAAAAGGATTGCGTCCGGAAAGGCACAAGAAAACGCGAGTTTTCCTCGTGACCGTCTGGCGGCTGCGGCCGTTTTCGCTCCTCTGCCCTGGAGGTGTGGCCTCAGCGACGGTGCCCACTTCCGTACGTCTTTCGTGCCTGCCGTCCCGTTGGACACCGCTACCTCGCCACTGCTTACGCTGTCTTTCAAGACGTGAAAGTCTGTGCCTCATTGATTCATCGCGTCGCCGTCTACTCGGGCATTCTTCCGGAAGACAGCCGAAGGCCCAACTGGAAGCGCTGGACGTCGTCGCCTCGCTGTTTCCTGACTGGCAGCGCAACAAGCCCCTCGAGCCACACGCCGCGGTAGATGGGGAGCGCGAGGCCCCAGCCCACGGAGCCTCTCCAGTTTCTTAGGAGCTCCGTGAAGTTGAAGAACAACTCTTTGGCAGCAGAGGCGTCCCCCGAGAAAGGACTGCCGGTCGCAGAGAAGACGTCGCCCAGCGTCGCGACACTCCCAAACAAAAAGGCGCGGGGGTGGAAGGGCGAGGTTGGAGTCGAGGGCGAAGCGCCCTGCTGAGTCAGCGAGGGAGGGACCGAAGAAGACGTTTTCCACGAAGACGGAAAGCGCAGATCGTACGACAAGCACACCTCAGACGCAAGGAACGAATCGCCACCGAGGTAGTCGACAGCCGGACGCCAATGCTTCGTCGTCGGATCCTGAATGTGACCTAGAGAAAGGAACACAGAGCCACACATGCAACCGAAAACGTAAATCGGGCAGACCGAAAACCTGAAACAGAGAGGAGACACCCGCGAGAGACGCGAAGGCAGAGCTCGCCCGCTTTCGCTCGTTCCTCATCTCCAGCGCCCCGACCCTCGTGTCGTCCCCGCCCCCGACGTTTTCGACTGGGAAATCAACACCCGTGCCCAGAAGCAGCGTCACAGAAGCGCCTCTTCGTGGGTTTTGGTCTTTGCTTCCTCTGTTTAGCGTTCCTTAGCCTCCCAGTTCCGTCTCCGTTTCCTTTTTTTCCTGCGCAGTCTCGAGATCGTCCCGGAAAAATTTCATCTTACAGACATCCGAGGGGCCAACGGCGTAACTGCGGAAGCCCCTCAAGGCGGTACCAGCGCCGTAGGGGCCCGTGAGACGGAATTTGTCGCAGACACTCGCGCCGCCGGCGCCTCCGGGAATGAGGAATCCACAGCCGATTCTGCCGCTGAGCACCCAGGGCGAGGGCAGCGTTTTTGCGTCTGTGTTGCTCGGTGCGAGTTCACTCCCCTCCGAAGACGGGGCCTTCGCAGAAGAGGAAAGGCGACTCTTTTCTCGGGAGAGCGAGGCCAACGAGGCAGGGAGAGGGGCGGCGGCGAACCCCTGGAGGTGCGCCTTGAGGAAACGCGCGTCTCCGCCTGGAAGCGCTACCTCAGCGCCTGCGTTAATCACGTAGCCGCTTCGGGGGAAGAGCCCGTTGTCCACATTCACGCCTTCCACGCTTGGCACTTCGGGGCTGCCGCCCGGTCCTCCAGCCGAGCTCCCACGCGTACGGGCGCTGTCGCACGCTTCCGAGGCATTGCGACTGCTTTGCTTGTCCAGGCGGTCCAGCGTGAAGTCGTACCGAAGACCGTGTTTCAGGGAGCGGAGAGGCGTGCGGAGAATCGACGGAGACGCCATTCGGGAGGCGTCGCAGGAAGGGACGATGTCGCGCATGCACGTCTCCCAACCCAGCGTGTGCCGACCGTCTCGGCTGAAGGCATGGGCACCGAGGCCGGTCTGTTGGAGGAAGAAGGACGAGGCGGCTGCCCAGGACGTCTGCGTCGAGAAAGCCCTGATTAGGCCGGAAGAAAAGAAGCCGTCTTCGTGAAGTGCTCCACACGAAGGCCCCCCAGAAGAGGCACTTTTACCGGTCTTCTCTTCCTTCCTGCACAGCCCGGCTTCCGGCTTCTCGCCGGCCTTCTCGCACCCGCCGTCGCCGGAGGCAGCGAGTTCAGTCCGGTGCCGAGAGGGACAGAGACGACTGGAGAAGAAGGAGAACCGCGGAAGGCGCGGAAAGGCGAGGTCCGCAGAGAGCTTCAGCTGGGATGTGGAACTGACGGGAGTCACGCCGCCCGTCAGCGAGAACGTTTGGATGCCGCCGAGAAACGCCGGGACGTGGGCATTCGCCTCGAGTTCGACGTCGCCTCTCGCGTTCACGTACGTCCCAAACAGATAAGAGGCGGATTTCTCTTTCAAAAAGAAGTTCACGGAGACTTCGCCCGGGCGCGCTCCACAGTGAACTTCGCTCACCGCTGCCTGAAACAAACGGAGGTCTTCGAGACGGTGGTGGGTCGCCTCCAGTCGCTGGAGCAGCTCGCCAACTGTCTGACTCCCTGAGGGAGACACAGAGACATACAGACGCAGACAGCTCGAGTGGAAAACGCGGGCGAATACAAGGAGACACACGTTTCTCTGCGTGGAGTCCCCATCTTGATGGTCCTGCCGTTCTGTCCGTTCATAGGTAGAGACAGAGAGGTGCACTCACTAACTCAGAGGCACGCAGACAGCTACACGGAGGGAACAGACAGAGACAAATCGAGACGCACGTGGAGCTGGAGACGAGCCGGGCGTTCCTGGATGCCTTCTTTTGCTCGATTTCTTCTGGCCGAACGTTGAGAACGAACCACAGAAGCATACACACGTGAGCAGCCACGAGAACTGCGTGAACTACCCGGGGGCGCACAGAGTGTTGAACAGGTGGATGGCCCTTTTCAGTTGCCGGTCTCACCTTTGAGAGCGGCGAATTCGTTCTGAAGACTGCTCGGGCGAACTTTTTGCAGGCCGTCGAGGTTGACCACAACGCCGGAAAGCGGCGCTTGCATGTCCAGTCCAATCTCGACCCTTTCGTCTGCGCACGGCGGCCTGTCCATGGTGGGCGCCGTGGCCTGAGGCAGTGGACGGACAACTGAACCGGCCATTGCTGTGGACAGAGATGGAGGCCAGGAGCTGAGAGGGGAAGGCGACGAGAATTTCTGCACTGGTCTCGCGAAACACACGAGGCTTCGCTGGTCTCACGCAGCCCCCGTTCTGATGCCCGTGGACTGTCGAGTCTCCAGTGTACATACACCCGCAGACGAGGCAGGTCGTCTGTTCAGGTGTACATACACCTCACCACGCCTCGAAATGGACGGTCCGTCGGCAGCGGGTCACTGAATCGACCGGTCGTCTTCTCGTCGCCAGTGAACACCACGCGAAACAGACGACAAGACCAAAATGTAGGCCGAGTTCGAGCGGACAGTTTCGCCGCGTTGTTCCCAAGGAAGCCCGCGAGCGTGAATCCGATCCGCTGCTCAGATGCGTGGTCACGTCGCTTTCTGTTCAGAGCGTGAGACTGTCAGGCGCCCCACTGTCCACCAGACTCTGCAAAACCGAGAAGACTCGGTTGCGTTTGTCATGAAATGTTGCGCAGTTGCTTGCGGCGGAAAGATTTTGGTAGTTCGGACCTTGCGGCTGCTCGAGAGCCGCCTGTCTCCACCGCGAGTGCATGCAGGGGGGCGGATCGATCGCCGTCCTTTCTGCACCTCCGTTTCTCGCGGCGAATCGAAAGGACGGTTTTTCTTTTGAAGGCGAGAGCTCGTCTTCTCAGACAGAAGACGGGAAGCAGAGCGATCCAGTGAGGACCAAACGCCGTGGCAAGTGGAAAAGAGCCGAAAAATCCAAAAAGCGACAGCTGCGGAGCTGCGAAACCGACATCGACGACGTGAGGCGCCGGCGAAAGGTCCGGCGGCAACCAGAGTGTGCTTGCTCTTTTTGCGGGAGCCGTCCATGTGCGCTTGTGCATGCGCTGGACACCCAAACACCCAGATATCTGGAGCGCTTTTTCTCACGCTGGTTCGGCGAGGTTAGCTACCGCGTCGAATACCTCCCTCAATGGAAAGACGCGCCTCCATTTGGGTTCTTTGTCTTGACCGTTTCGCCGCACAAAAAACCCCGTCTTTCGCTTTCGGCAGCGACAAACGGCTTGTTGGCCAGCGGTTCTCGAGCCGTCGTCGCATGTCCCTGTCTTGTTCGTGCCACGCGACAGAACGCAGGCCGAGGCGCGATCGCCGGGGAACAAACCACCTTTTGGCGGCGAGTCCGCCGTCCGACTTCATCCCTTTCTTAAAAAAGACAAGATGGGCACTCCGCATAGCTGCGGAGGATACTGGGCTTTGTCTGAGGCGCGGCAAACGATTCCGCTGTTTCTGTCGTGAAGACAAGCGGACCGACAGCCGCAGTGAATGTGCACACTCGGTTAGAGCGGCTTCGTGTGCCTCGCTCGGTTATGTGTCCTTCTGGATGCTTACAGACTCTTTGTGGAAGAATATCTCTCTTAGAAAACCTCTTCGCACATCTTCCCGAGTGACAATAGCATCCCCTGCCTCCTGCGACGCGTAGCTCTGTGCTGAAACGGCTCACACGACTCTCGCTTCCGGCACCAATTCCTCGCTTTCTTTCTCATTCCTCCGGCGCCCTCTCCCTTGCTCGGGAAAGAAGGGGAGCCTCAACCTCCCACAGATACACCTTTCTGTCTCTTTCCTCCGTCTGTGTGCTTTCGCATTTGCCTCTCTGTGCCCAACCCTGTTCTCGTTCTCCCGGGGCCGGATAAAGAGTCACCACGACAAGCAAGACTTTCGCCTTGCGCCTACGAGTTCTTTCTTCCTTCCGTCGTCGTCCTGGGGCAGGACAGCTTCTCGGCTGAGAGACAGAGGAAAACGAGGAAGGACGTCTTCCTGGCAAGGAAGGACCATCCGACGAGGTGTACATACAGCTGGGTGCCGGAACGTAGGCGCAGATGAAGAGCAGCGAAAGACAACGGAGCAGCTCTGGAGACAAGAGAGGACAAAGGAGAGAAAAGAGGGGGAATTGCGAGGCGAAGATGAGACAAGAGGGCCGGATGCGTTTGCCGTTGCGGCCTGACAAAGCAGCAACTTTAGACCTCTGGGCACTTGCTCGAAAGCTGCACACTTCAAACGCGAGCGCTCTTCACCCACTGATTGCTATGCGTCGCTAATACGGAGAGAAAAGGGGAATCGGGGAGCCTGCTTGTCGCGCCTGCTTGTCTGGACGAACTCGCGCGCATCCTTTTGTCTCCTCTTTTCCTCCTTGCGACTCGAGGCACGGCCTCTCCAATCCTCGCTCCTCACTGTGTCTCACTTCGAGAATGGCGGGAACCCCACGCTGGACAACACCCCCGGAGGACAACTCGTCCTCTTCTTCCTCTTCTTCGTCTTCCTCTTCTTCCTCTTCTTCGTCTTCCTCTTCTTCCTCTTCTTCCTCTTCGTCTTCTTCCTCTTCCTCGTCTTTCTTACCTTCTTCTTCTTCTTCTCAGAGCGGGTGTGTTTCTTGCGGCGTTGTCGGGCTTCCGGATTTCGCGGATCCAGCGCGTGCGTCGTCGGCATCTCTGCTGCAGCAGTGGCTGGTGCGTGCAGGAGGCCAGCAGGCGATCTCCCGCGGTCTGGAGGAGCGGCGGAGCGCCGGGGGCGGTCACATCAACGGTCTGGACGTCGAGGAGGTGATTTTCTATCTGCTGGATGCGCTTCCCGAGTCGTGCGACGAGACCGCCTCGCCGCTCCGGCTCTTCGCGGACTTGCGCTGGCCGCCGCGCACCCTCCCTGAGGCGCGCGGACGGAGCGGCGCAGAAGAAGGCTGCGCACCGCGTGACACAGGCGCCGCACAGACGCAGGCGCGCCGAGAGAGAAACGCGGACGCGTGTCCTGACAGAGACGCTGGGGAGGAGGTTCGTGGACATCCGGAGACCGCGCCTTCACTGGCTGTCTCTGGTCCCCAGGCTCTTCCGGCTGTTCCGCTGCGCGCGTCGCGACTCGGGTTCGAGAACCAAGACGCCGTGACAGACACCTTGTACTTGTTTGCGCAGAAACACCTGGCCCTCTTGCTCCTCTCCATTCGCTCTTTCCTCGAGGTCCGCGTGACGCTCCACGAGCACCAACTCGCGCTGTTCTGTGTGCTCCTGCGCGCGCTGGGCCTCTGGATTCTCCAGGAGACAGGACGCGCAGCGTCGGGGACCCCGCGAGAGAGAGAAGCCTCGGGCGACAGAGACAGTTCACCGGCGGCAGAGGAGGGGACGCGCGCGAGAGAAACGGACGCGCAGAGATCGGACGCTCCCGCAGGGGACGAGGGACGAGGGACACAGTGTGCGAAAAGAGAGGAAGAAACCGTTGCCCTATGGGAGAGCGAATTGATCAGCTTCTCTCTGCGCGAATATCCTCTGCTGAAACCTCTCGATGGCAGGAAACTCTGTCTGGGAGTCGCCATGAATATGATTGGCGCTATTCACCCGAAGACAGTTCTTCACGAACTCGCCAAGGAACTCAACAAATCGCGTAAGTTCAACTGTCTGTATTGAAACGCACCCGCTTCCTTGTGCCTCTCTCTGTGTGTCGTTTTTGTCTCTATTTTTGCATGTGCTTAAAATGGCCTGGACGCTTCCCCTCTGCGTGTGGAAGGTGCCGCACACTGTTGCTTCTTGGGGTGTATAGCCAGCTTCAGGAAAGCTACGTGTTTCCTCTCTCGGTCCCCGTTCTCTCCAGTCGCTGTCTTCGGTCCTTTGTGGGGCGAAGAACTGTCTCTGTTGTGGGGCGGGAGCACGACACGTCCCATTCGCTGAAGCTCGTCAAAAATTCACTTGGCAACGCTTTCCAGTTAAGCGAGGAAGCCACACGCTCCATCTGAAAACGCCTGCATACGACTAGGCTTGCCACGCCAGCACACGTGCTTATATTCATATATATACATATATCTATTTATACATGTATATATATATATATGCATTTCTATATATTTACACATATATATTCATATATATATATATTTATACATATTTATACGTGTATATCTTTAGTTGTATACTTATTTGAATGGAAGCTTCCAGTTTGTTCGTTGTGGTTATTGGCTTCGTTTCGCTTTCTGGAAAAGCGTCGTTGTTTCTTCCTCTTTCTCGGCCCCTATTTTCTGAAGGAGGGACCCGCCGTTCTTCCCCCTGGATGTCGTTTCCTGATTTCGCTTTCTGTGCGCGAAAACGACAGAGAGAAGTTCGTTCTTCCGTTTGCTCCCTCTTTTCGTGTTCTCGGGTGTTCATCCAGGCAAACATGCGGCGCTTCCTCAGGTCTCTGAGCTCCTGCATCTCTACTGTGAACTTCTTCCTCTCTTCCCCTCCCGCCTTTCTCTCTCCGACCCGAGTCGTCGAATCCTTCTGTCTCTCCCCTCTCTCATCTGCTCATCCTACTCGCTCTCTCAACAACTGCCTTCTTCCCCTTTCGCTTCTTCCCCTTCCGCTTCTTCCTCGTCTTCTTCGACTTCCGCTTCTTCGCCGCCTCTGGCTCTCGCGCCCGTTGAAGCCGGCTCTGCGTCTCCGCGGAGTCTCTCGCCTGCGGCTGCGCTGCCCGGTCCAGCGCCCCTGGCGGCGCGTTCCAACCTGCGGCTAGCTGCATGCAGTGCACTCGCCACAGCTGGTGCTCGCCTGGCGTTGCCCAGCGAGCAGGGCCTGCTGGCCGCCGCGCTTGTCGGGGTCGCGGGCCAAACGCAGGCTGCGCTCCAGGCGCTCGCGACCGCGGAAAAACCTTTCGGCACCTGCATGCGCTGTGCATGCAAGTCCCTCCGGAAGCATCCGGGAGCGCCGGGATGTTCAGACAGCTCGGCGTTCCCTGACGCGCGCGAGCAGCGCGCAGCCGGCTTTGCGGCCGGCAGGAGACTTGGAGCCGGAAGAAAAACTGGAGAGAGCCGCGCGGGCAGGCGCGGCGTCCAGACACCCGGCGCGAGGCAGCCGCTGTGTCTCGTTCTTCGACATTTGCCTCCCGGATGCGCGTCTGCTGGCAAGGGGGAGGAAGAAAGCGCAGATTCATCTGGAGACTTGTTTCCGGGAAAGGGGCGAGGAGCCGAGACGAAGGAGGACGGTGGAAAGGGCGGCGCGGGCGAACAAGACCCTCCTCAAGCGCCTCGCAGCCTTTGCGAGAGCCAGACGACGCAACTCCGCGCAGCAGCCGAGCTCTGGACACACATCCAGGAAACGATTATTCCTCTGCTTCTTCTCGCGAGCGATGAGGCCGACGGCGAGACAGAAAGAGAGGAGAAAAAGGAGACCGAAGACGCAAACTTCTTCGCCTGCTTCCACTACGCTCTCTCCGCTTCTCTCCATCTCCTTCACGTCATCTCCCACGAACACTTCTTCTCTGCACTGTCTTCTTCTTCTTCTTCTTCTTCTTCTTCTTCTGCGTTGAGTGCTCAGCTCGGGGGTGAGGACAGCCGCGCCTCGCTCGCGGAGTTCGTGGCGCACGTGCAGATGCTGCTACAGCTGCTGATGTTACACCTCCTGTGCGTCGTGCGGGGTCGATCGGCAGCGCAGGCGGTCCGGAGGCAAGCGCGCCTCCTGCGCAAACGTGGAGGGGCGAGGAAAAACAAGAAGACGGGAAAGGACGGGGACAAGCAGCGACGCCGAGAGGCGCCTGCGGCCGCGGAGACGCGCGCGGGAAACGAGCAGACTCTCGACGCGAAGGGAGACAGAGAGACCGCGAAGACGGCAGAGAAGACGCAGGAAAGGAACAGTTTCTCTGCCGCTTTCCTGGAAGGAAACACTTTTTCCGAGTACGTCAAGTTCAGCACTCTCGTCCAGATGGCGCTCGACGAAGAAGTTGGGGTGTACCTACAGTGCCTCGAAAGCGGGAGCAGCGCGTCGGCAGAGGAGAAAACGCATTCGAGGCTCGGGGGGCCCGCAGGTCTGCCGGACCCTCGGGACGTCCAGTGTCTCTTGCTCCTCCTGCTGAGGTGCGCCGCTCTCGACTCGACCCTAGGCGCCGCCAGTCCGGCGAGGACAGAAAGGGAAGGACGAGGAGACGGAGACGCTCGCGGCGAGAAGGCGCGTCAGGAGCACACCGACGAGACGACCGAGACAGAACGCTCGCGTTCTGGTGAACCGCCTGAGACGGGAGAGACATTTCGCGAGACGATGGACGATCATCCGTTTGCGCGGCTGTTGCAGCACGAGATATCTCCGTAAGACACACGCCGTTCGAATTTCTCTTCTGTGTTTTTGTGGTCCCGCGACTCGTCAAAACCGTCGAGTTCTGCCTCGGCTGTCCTGTCTCCTGGAATGCCCCTCACCTCGCAATTTGCTGTCCGCTCCCTTCATCCCATCGTTGTCGGGCTCCTCGAAGTTTGTGTCTCTTTTTTCTCCCACCACAAAAAGCCTGAGCGGAGTTCGCTCGACTCTCGCCGCTCCTTCTCGCGCTCCTTCTCGCGCCCCGCCCCCGCGAGAGTTCCCCGTCTTCTCTCTTTCTCTCGCCTCCGGCCCTTTCGTTGCTCGGCTGCCTCGCCACGTTCTCGGCTCCGTCGTGTCTCTCCTATTCTTCTACCCTCGTTTCCGGTTGGTGTCTTACAAAGACTGTACAAAAATCCCTCTTCACCTTTTCACAGAGTCCTTTTGCGTGATTTCCTCCTCAGCATCCTCGTCACCTTGACCGCCGCGCTGTCTGCCTTCCACCGCTCCACGGTGTCCGCCTCTGCGGCTTCTTCGCATGCAACCGATCCTCCTCCTTCCTCGTCCTCGCCGTTTTCACCGTCTTCTGCGTTTCCACCGCCGCGCTCGCCAGCCGTCTCGTCCGTTGCCCCGCTCTCGCCTTCCTCTCCTGTATGCGATGCTTCTCGAGCGCCGACTCTTTTCTCGGCGTCTCCCTTCGCGTGGTCTCGCGAACCGCTTCTGCGCGCACGGTTTCTCAACCCGCTGGCCTTGGGGCCTCCGGGCGACGCAGGCGCCGCTCTCGCTGCTCTCAGCGCGAATTCTGCGCTCTGGGCCTTGGTGACGCACCCTGTTCAGTGCCAGACTCGCCCCTGCTCGGAGGCAACGGGAGAGTCCGCCGCCGAGTCTGTCCAACCTTCCCGCACTCGCGCGCCTCGCGCTGACAGCCACGCACATGCCTCCGTTCCCTCGCCTTTTTCTCTCTCGCCCTCTCTCTCTGAAGCGTCCCTCGCGGAAATGGCTCGGGAAACTCGAGACGAAGAGACGAGAGAAGAGACCGCCAAGAGAGAACAAGACGGCGAAGAAGTAGGAGAAGAAGTGCGCGAAGAAGTGCGCGAAGAAGGGGGAGAGGAGACAAATGAAGATACAGCGGCCTGCCGAGGAGCTCTAGAGAGAGGCGAAATTGCGATTTCTGTTCTCAGGGCGATCGGATTCCTCGCGAGGTTCCAACCAACCTCGGCGCCGCTCTTTGCTGCTCTCCTCGATCTGCTGAGGAGAGGTGCACAGCGGAGAGGCCGTGGCAGGGAAGGAAACGACGAAGCGCCTCGCGAAGAAGAAAACGCCGCGCGGGAGGCGCTCCTTGTCATGGTCACACAATTTGTCGGTGCGTGTGCCCCAATCCGAGATCGAAAAAACGCGAGCAAAAGAGACGCAGAGAAAAGAGAGGTGGACAATGGCGAGACACAGAGAAAACAGAGAGACAGAAGGGAGAGAGGGAGCTGAGAATTGATGAGCACTGCAGGAAACGAGAGAGAAGTCGACGACACATGCCTGCTACACCGACGTGCCTGACGCGACTGCTTGTCTCTGTGCCGGTCCACAACATGCATCCGTGTGAAAATGACAAATCTGTCTGTGTGTCTCTCTCTTTCTGTTTCTCTCTTTCTGTCTCTCGAGGACTACACACATGCATGCGCGTGGGTGTACATCTAAATAGATGCCTTTCCACGTATGAATTATCTCTCAGGGTATCGGTCTCTATCTGTGCCGCTCTCTGTCTGCCATTACCTCCCTCTCTCTTTTCCTGGGTATATGTGTATATATTCGAATTCTGTGGAAAGGCGGATATGGAGAGATTGGTCTGGGTTTGCACGGGTGGGCGTCTGCGCACGGGTTTTGCGAATACAACCTTTGCGAACGCGTTTTCGCGGATGTGCATCCGCGAAGCTCTGGCCGTTCGTTGGTTCTGTTTCCACAGCATTGCCCATCTGAGTCATGCTCTGCTAACACGGTAGGACATTTGGACTCGGTCGACAAAAAAGGCATGCAAGGTCTAAAAATCACGGAACGCAAGCGCTTTGCTGTGTCTCCCTTTTCAGCGGTTCTGCCTGTTCGCCCTTCCCTCGCTTCTGTTCGAGTCCGACAACTGAGACTTTCTGCGAACGACTCCTCGCCGCCTTTGCTCGTCCACTCCAGCAGTCAAGAGCGAAGGTCTGCCTCGTCTTCTCCGTCTCGTTCTTCTCTTTCTTCTCTTTCTTCTCTGCCTGCCTCGTCTCTCGGGGCTTGCCAGGGCGTGCCGTCCGAGGGGTTTCACAGGTCTCTGCATGCGCCGGCGGACGGCGCACCGACCGTGTCGTCGCAGCCCGTCTGGCTCGGCTTCGCCTCCCGCCTGGCTCCGGTGTATCTCCAGCCGCAGCAGGGCGTGCTGGCTGAGGGTTTGATGCTCGTTCGGCAGCTGTTCTGCGTCGTCGCCGTGTACACGTTGCGGGGCGACGCGGTTCGCCAGCCTTCGCTCGCGACGGCGCTCCTCGAGTTGCTGCGGGGCCTTGCGCGAAACGGCTACTTCAGCCACGTCCCGCTCCTCGACGTCTTCCTTTCTCCCTCGATCCGCAAACCCGTGTCGCCACACACGCTGGGTGCATCCGCCTTCTCCCTTCTTCTTACCTTTGGAGACATCGGAGAACAACGCAGCGAACGGACGCCGCTCCCGAGCTGCAAGCCTCTCGATTCCTCCCCTCGCGGCCAGAGATCTTCTCTTCCGAGACAGGAAGCGACGCGCTCAGGGGTGTCGACCCTGTCCCGGCGCAAACTGGAGGCACTCGACCTCGCGTTCGTCAGGAGCGTCAGCCTGATGCGGCCTCCGTGGGAAGCGCTCTTGACGGTTGACGAGGACGGCGCTGCGTCGCCTCCGCCCTGGGACCAGAATGACGTGGACGACTCGGCCGAAGATGCGGAAGATGCAGAAGAGGCGCTCGCTGGAGGCGGGCGGGGGGACCTCGGCGGTCGAGACGACCTTTCGCCCCACGCCATTCTCTTCCATGGACACGAAGGACGGCCTCCGGAGGACGCAGATCGGTCGAGAAACGCGGGAGGAGAGGACGCCTCGTTCGCGTCTCTCTTCTCTCTCGGGATCCCTTCCTCTTTCGCCGGGCGTGGTCCAGAGGCAAGCGCACGCGAGGAACAAACCACGCGGGTCACGGGAGACTCGCGCCTCCCGACGATCGCCCTCACGCGTCCCCCTGGAGAGCCTGCAGCGGGGCCGGACACGCGCGACAGGGCCTTGCCGGCGGAGAGGCAGAGCGCAGCCGTCTCTGTCTCGGGATCCTCGCGACTTGTCTCAGCTGCAGGCCAACGCGGACTCGCCGCGTCTTCCCTCGCGGCGCCGCCACGCGACGGCCGCGCTGCGCAAGAAACTGAGCCCTCTTCCGTGGCGCTGACGCGACTCGCGTGGTGCGGAACTCCGCCTGTCGAAGTGGCGTGTCTCCTCCTCTTCGCCTTGCGACTTCTCGCGCTCTTCCCCGCCACAGAAGCGTCGGAGGCGACGGGAAGGGAAGCGGCCGAGGACGGAGGCAGGGATCGACTCGGCGCGCAGAGAGAAGAAAACAACCTGCGAGAGACTGCCGCGCGGCTCCTCCACCGCACGCTCTGTCGCACCGTTCCAGGTACACCCGAGGCGCGAGCCACACGCACACCCAGGGGGACGGGAACGAAGGCGAAAAGAGACAGCAGAGACATGGAGGCAGGAAAGAAGAGGAAGAAACCACTCGAAATACCGTCCGGCGCTTTCCTCCGCGTGGTCCTGATCGTTGCCTCTTTGATCGGTGCCGTGTACGCATCCTTTCTTCATGAGCTTTTTTGCACGGCTCCTGCTCGCTCTCTTGCGCCTTCTGGCCTCGTCTGGGAAGCGGCTCCTTCGGCTCTATCTCGCAGTGTCTTCTTTCTCTTCTGCCTCCTCCCCTTGTTCGTCCCCCTCTTCGTCGCTGTGCCTCATCCCTGTCTCTGCACTGTTCAACTCCGTTGTCTGTCAGGGCTCCTCTTCCCTCTGCTGCTTGACGCTCTCCAGCAGCCGCGCCTCGACCGCGCCCTGCCCGTCGTCTTTCGGTGTCTTGCCACGATGGCGAGCTCCCGTGCAGGCGCCGAAGCGCGGAACACACACCGACGCACAGACCGTTCACGCGAGTCCACACCACCTTACCTCCTCCCCATGCCATTTCCAGAGGAAACAGATTCGCCTACGCTCCCCCAGACCCTGTCTTCTTCCGCGTCTTCCTCTTCTTTCGCGTCTCCCTCTTCTTCGCCTTCTGTGGCCTGGCTGGGGCTCTTGACAGATCCCATCTTTGTGAGGAGACAAGCGGACACGTTGTCTTGGCTTTTCTTCTACGCAGGATCAAATCCGGTGAGGCAAACGGAAATTTCAATCGGAGCGCTTGAGGCTTTAAAGAGCCTCCGCCCCTTTTTTTTCTGCCCTCCAAGTCCTTCTGCCTTCCCCTCGTCCTCGCTCTCTTCCTCACTCTCTTCCTCTTCTTCGGGGATGCAGGGTGTCTCGAGTTCTGAGTTGTCTGTGAAGGATGACGCGTTTCGCGCGAGGGAAGAAGGCTCTGTCTCCGCCACTGAGGGGCTGGGAGCGCAGGCAAATTCCCACCTGGATCGGTTGCTGGCCGCGCTCGCCGCCGCCCGAGAAGCGCAACCGTCTCTTGCGGTGGCTGTACACCCGCGCTCGAGTCTCCCGCCCGCGCTGAAGTGCCTCCTTTCGTGTTTGCCGTGGACAGCAGAACTGGCGAGTCAACTCCTGCTGCAGATCCGCGCGCGCAGATCGGCTCTCGAGGCGTTCCTCGGCTCCGTCGGTGAGGCGCGCGCGACGGCGTCGTCTCTGCAGGATTTCTTTCTTGTCCACTGTCTCCGATCGCTGCTCGCCGTCGCGTCCACGCTGCGGCTTCTCGCTTCCCAGTTCCGCGAACGCGACTCCTTCCCCTTCGCGAAACAGGTTCCGGGAATCTCGGTCGGGTCGCGGAGCAAGAGTCGCGAGGACGCCCGCGAGGCGGCGCACGCAGCCTCGTCCCACTCCTTCCTCGCCCTCCTTCCGCGCGCTCTCCCTCGATACGACGTTCTCCTCCTGCATCTCGTCGCCGTCTCTGCGCGCGAAGCTTCTGCGCCGTTTCGCCGAGCCTTTCTGCGCGCTCTCTTGGGGATTGCCGTCGACGACCCGACCGCCTTCGCAGGCCTCGCCTCGCCCGTCGCCTCTCGCCGCACCACGGAGGGGAGAGGCGCGAGGGGCGGGCGGCGCGGAACCGCGACAGGCGCGGGACGCGAGGGAGCAGGCGGACACTCGAGGCGAGAGAGCGACACCAACGCGGCGTCCCAGGCCGCCTCGCCTCCGACTTTCGGCGAGAAGCCGCCGTGGGTTCGCGTCCTTGACGAGAGACGCAGCCGCGAGGACGAGGGGAGACTTCGGTTGGCCCAAGGCCGGTACGTGGGCGCAACTCGCCTAGGAGACGTGACGCGCGACGCTCTGGCCGATGGACTGGTCTTCGCCACGCGTGCACTTCCAGCACTCGCGCACGCGCTCCACCACATCCCGCTCGCAAAACCGTCGCCTCCCCAGTTCGCGTCTTCTCGCCCCGTCGCCGTGCCTTCCCCGGCCGAGGACCGCTCTCTCGCGGAGGTTCTCGCAGCCGCCGTCGCGGCCGAGGCGCTCGCCGCAGCGCAGCACAACAATGCGGCGGGGAAGCGCCGCTGGCGGGGCTTTCTGCGCGCAGCTGAGGCCGCCGCGACCGACGACCGCCGCGCGCTCCTGACGGAAGACACGGCTAGCTGCACGGTGAGTTGGCTAGCCACGGGCCCCGGCTCCGCGTGGCTCCAGAGCGAGCTCGCGCTGCCTGCGGCGAGTCTGCTGGCTGCACTCGTTGTCGACGCCGGCGCGAAGGACGCGCGGCAAAAGGCGACGCCCCGCGACGGGACGCGCACCGCGTCGCCTCCCACGGAGGCCGAGACGGGGCGGGGCCCGCGCGGAAGAACTTTAGGCGCGCTTTCAGGCGGCGACGAGGCGGTCGGTGTGGCGAGTTTTGGCGACGAGGAGTCGCGAGAAGACGCGGCGTGCCCACAGTTCCCAGTGTCGGAAGGCACAGCTTCCCACCTGGTCGTCGCGCGGACGCTTGCGATTGTGGCGAGCAGCGACGCAACGTTTCAAGACGTCGCGCGTTTCCTCGCTCACGTCGAGGCCGTCAGTCGTCCCAAGGCGCGGTTGATGAGTTCGTTTGCGTTCTTCGGGAAGTCCGAGGCGCAGATGAAGGAGGAGAAACTGCGGAGCCTGTTGGTTTTTTGCCGGGGAGTGTGCGCGGCGAACGCGCCGGCGTCGTGCTTCTCGCTCGCGCGTCTTTTCGTCGTGGCTCAGGAAGGCGACTGGCTGCTGCGCGAGCGGCTCGCGCGGGGCCCGGACCTGTCGCCTTCCGAGCCCGCGAAGGAGGCGGAGCGCCAGGAGGGCGGCCTCGCCTCAGCCTGGCAAGGCTTCGCGTCTCTCTGGGCGACCACACCCAATCCGTCGCGGCCGCAAGCGGAAGGCGGCGACTTGGAGAACGACCCAGGCGGGAGCGCGGTGGCCGAAAGGATTCTTCCCTCGTTCTCGTTGGAGCTAGATGCAGATGCAGACGCGGGCGACGCTGCGAGGCGCCGCGAGACGGTGTCTCCTGGGGAGACAGGAGCGGCGGAAGGCCAGTCAGCGGGACAGACGGGAAAGGCGTCGAAGGCCGGAGCCGGCGGCGACAGTCCGTCGCGAGGCGCGGGAGCGGCGGGAAAGACGTTCGCGACTTTCCGGAAGGACGGGGAAGCGAGGAGTGCGTTGAAGAGAGACGACGCGCTGAACGTTTTCAAGCAGGCGGCGCGCGCCTGTCGGTCGACGGCGCTGCGCTGGAAGACCGGGGAAGGCGACGTTGACCACATCGCCATGGTGCAGCAGCTCACGGCGGAGATCGACGCCGTTCTGGGCGCCGTGGAGGCCGCGGAGACGTTCGCGCCGGCGCCGCTCGACCCGCGAGGCGAGTCGCGCAGCGTGAGCGACTCTGAGCGGAAAAAGCAGAGAGAAGGCGAGGCCGAAGGCCGCGAAGCCCGCGAGGCCGGGACGTCGATTGCTGGCGACAGTTCGGCGAGCGGGGAAGACCTTGACGGGCGCGGGGCTCCTGTTCCCTCCGAGACAGAGCGGTCGGCCGCGCGCCGCGCGACGCTCCTCTCGTTTGTTCGCCTCCTTCTGCCGCTGCATGCGCTCGCGGGGAACGACGACAACGACGGGATGCTCGCCTTGGTGGCCCTTCGCGCTGCAGTCGGTGCACACGGTCTCAGAGACGTCCTCGAGGGGATTTCTTCTTCTGGGGAGCTCCGGAACCGCAGAGAAGACGATGCGCTGAGGCCGTTGGACCCGACACTTTGCACATTTGCGCCTGTGACGCACTCTGGAGGAGACGCGCTCGCCTGGAGCGCGTTTCTGTTGCCGCCGACCTTCGCGATGGCTCAAGACGCGCTTGCGACTGTGGCTGAGCGTGACGCGGAAGAGCGCGCGAGGCGACATCAAGACGCCGGACCTCGACAGCGAGAAGACAGGAGAGGGCGAGAGAACCCGACCCGAAGGCGAGCCGAGGAACAGCCTGGCCAGCGCGACGCTCAGAGCGAGGGGGGAGGTGAAGTGTCGACTGGCGACGACTCAGCGACACAAACGGACGAGAAGGCGCAGCAGAGCGGCGACTCGACACGCGGCCGAGGCGACGGCCGTCGCGCGGTGTCGCCGGATTCCCCTCCCGCAGGCCTCTCGCGTTTCGGGGCGGAGGCACTGCTGAAGGTGCCGTTGGTTGACGTCTTCACGCGGTTCGCCGAGCTCGCGCTGTTTGCGCTTCTGCCGCTCGTCGCGGACCCGACTGGGCCGTCTCGACAGCTCCGCTGGCTCGGGCGCGAGGTCTGCGCCGCGCAGACAGTCTGGCTGCAACAGCCGAACACGAATCCGGCGGCATGCGGTAAGGCGAGGAGACAGGCGCAGCGACCGCAAGAAGAGACTGAGAGCGAAGACGATAGAGACAAGACGAGAAGATGAGAAGACGAACGAGAGAAAGAGAGGATGAACGAGAGACGATGAAAGAGAGAGGATGAACGAGAGACGATGAAAGAGAGAGGATGAACGAGAGACGATGAACGAGAGAGGACGAAAGAGAGAGGAAGAAGGAAACGAGACGGGCAAGAAGACAGATGAGACAGAGAAGAAGAGTGCCGTCGACAAAGGGAGAAGCTGGAGGGAATTCGAAAGAGCGGAAACGGGGCACGCACCCAGAGTGTGCACCGTCCTACATGGATGTGCTTGTTTTGCACCCTTGTTTCCTCTTTTTGGCAGATCCCCTCCTTCCTCTGGTGACGCTTCTTCGTCAGCGAGGCCACGTCGTTGTTCGTTGCCCGAGTGGCGCTTCAGGAAAGCCTTGGCGCTCTGGTCTCCTTCCTGCGCTTCGATGCATGGCTGCACTCCTCACTCGAAACCTCCCTTCTTCTCTCTTTTCTCTTTGTCACGCTTTGGTGGATGTGGGAGAAAGGGAAGAAGGAAAGGGGCCGGGGGTGTACGACGGTGCGGGTCGAGAGAGTCAACTCCTCTTCCCCGTCGACGGCGCGGTCGCTTCGATTGTGCTCCTCCACATCCTCTGTCTGTTGAAGGCCTTGGTAAGGGAAAACGCGCAATTCGTGGTCCACGTACTTCTGCTGAACCGGCTTTAACTTTGTCGATGCACGCGGAGATCCACAACCAAACCTCCACGCAAGCGCCCTCTACAGCGCATGAAAATACACATGTATATGTTCACATACGACTATGCATTTGTGTATATAGGTATGGACGTCAAGACGTTCAAGTCTCATGTAGCCTGTGTGCATCTACGTTTTTACCTGTATTTCTTTCCTTTCTATGAACTTCTTGGTGTTTGGGAAGTTTGACCTTAGTTTGCGCGTGTGTTTTTATCTCTTTGGAAGGAGGAATGTTGGATGTGGCCTTGTGTGATGCTCCCGTTTCGCCCTTCTTCAGATTCCGTCCTCGGTGTCGGCGTCTCTGCGCCATTTGTGGGTCTCTCCTCCCCGCGCCTTCTGCGTGTTTCCAATTCCGTCCACATCTCGCTTTTTCGCGGCGCCTTCCCCACACCCTCACCAGCGGAGCGGCACGCCAGTCGGCGCCTCCGCTGCCCCTCTCCGTCCGCTGCATGCGACAAGCTCTCGTGGCCCAGACGCGTCTTCGCGTTTTCAGGATCCATTTGTTCCGCTCCCGCGTCTTCCTCTTGAGGCGGTCGACGAAGAATTTCACGCAGCTTTCGCACAAGAACGCACTCACGCGCTTCCCTCGCCCCGCACTTTGCCCCTCCTGCCAGTCGACAACCCCCAGCCGTTCCCCGCCCATCCCCTCGTGGATGCCATGCAACGCAGTCCAGGAGCCGGCAGCCGCTCCGCTGCATGCGGACGCGGTGTACATACACCCCAGTGCGGCTTCGGCGCGGTCGAGGGAGGCGCGGCCCCGTCTTCCTCGCACGCTTCAAGTGCGGATGCAGGTCGTGTGTCGTTCCAGCGACTCTTTGAGGAGAGCGAAGCAGGTTCCGCGATCGACCGTGCAGCCCATCAAGTGGTCTTGGCGCTTCATTCGCAGCGAATGGCGTGGCCAGCGACTGCCGTCCTCTTTAAGGGAATCCACTTTCGCCTCGCCGCGTCTCCAAATCCGTTTCTGCGGTGGAAGACCTTGAGGCTCCTCTCTCTTCTCGCGGCGCGGGCCCCGCCGCTCGCGCTGCCGCCGGCGCTCGCATCCACTCTCTTCGCTGTCGCGCAGCGCGTGACGCGGGATTGCGGCTCTCCCGTCTATGACGCTCTGACTCGCCTCGACTCCGCGACGCCTCCGCGGGCCCGCGGCCATGCTGCTGACTCACCCGCTTCTGCTGTCCATTTCTCGGCGGCGTGGGTGCACTGTCTCCTGCTGGTTCTGCCGCACTTGGGTGACCCCATCGAAGAGAACCGGGAAATGGCGTGCGCGGCGCTCCGAGAGTTGCTCCTGAGGTGTACAGACACCGCGCGACTGCTGCGCGTCCTAGAGCGCGAGTCGGCCGACGACATCCGCGAGCAGACGCCGCACGGCAGCGACGCGCCGCCGCAGGTCTGGAGTGAGCAAAGTGGAGAGGCGTCGGCGCGTGGGAACGAGGGCGGCAACGCGCGACAGACACGGTCTACCTTCTCGGCCTTCGCGCTGCTGCCTTCACAGCTGGGCGAGGCCGGCGCGGGCCTTGCCTTCGACGCCGCGTGGCCCACCGCGCGTTTCCGAGAGACTCCAGGCGAGATGCAAGGCCTCTCAGACGACAGCCGTGCATCTGCGTGCGAAGATCTCCTGCACTGTCTCGTCGCTGCAGTGGCGCATGCAGACAAGGCGCTTTCTGGTCAGCTTCTCTCCTTTTTTCTCCTGCCGCTAGCAGAAGACGACGTCGGGACCGCAGCCCTCGTCGCCCTGCGCTACTGCGTCTTCTTCCTCGCCCAGAAACGACGCTCGCTCCTCGCCGGAGATCCTTCTTCCAGCTTCACCCCGAAACAGGCCGCCGGCGCAGGGGCGACTCGCGCCGCGGACCAGGGAGACGAAAAGACACCGAGAGGAGACAAAGAGACTACTCCCGCGCGCGGACGGTCGCCAGGAGAAGTGGGCGCGTCGGAAGCCCGTGCAGAAAGCGTGCGGCAGTCCGAGAGCGCTCGCCTTGTCGCGGACGGTTCTGGGGCCTCGGGAGAGCCTCTGTCAGACAAAGCGTGCGAGAAGAGCGAAGAGAGGAAGGGAGGCGACGGGGCTGATGCTTCGTGTTTCTTCTCGCCTCTACCACTCTCTGAAGTGCCTGCTCCAGAGCCAGAGACCGCGCAAGAGCGCCAAGCGCGCCTGTTCACTGCGGCCGTGATCGACCTCCTCAATCGCCGACGAAAGGCGCTGTGTGCGGACCTCGAGAGACACCTTCGAGAACTGTGGGAGAAGGAATCGCCTGCCGCCTCCCCTCACGCACGAGTCGTGCCGGGATCGCATGCGGCCGAGCGCTTCGGGTCTCCGAGCCCCGACCGAAACTCGGCACAGACGCGAGGCAGCGAATCACCAGATGCAGGCGTGTCTCTCGGACGCATTTCCCATCTCCCCTCACGTCCATTTCCTCTCGCTTCTTCTCTCACTTCTTCTCTCGCTTCTTCTCTCACTTCGTCTCAGCGCCCGTCCCACGTGGATGGGGATTGGGGTGTCTCTTGGGGCACGGAGATCTGGGGTTTCGCGACTTTCTCTGCAAAGGGCGACGCGGCCGAGCTGGAAGAGCGCGCGGCGCTCGTGACCGAGCCGCTGGTCCAGCACGAGGCGCTTCGCTGTGTGAGGGAAGTAGCCGTCACTTCCCTCTTCTCCGTCCTCGCAGTCTTGATCGAAAACGCGAGGGTTCCGCTCGCACGGAGCGGCGCGCCTGCCTTCCAGGGGTTCCGTGCCGTCGAGCCCCGCGCAGAAGACGCCCTCGGACGGCAAGGGAAGCGCGAAAAACTCGACGCGACTCTCAGAGCGCCTGGCGCCTCGTCCCACCCGGCCTTAAATCCCCCGTCTGCAGCGCTCACGACGCGCCCCGGCCCTTGTTGCTTCGCATCGCTTCCCCGTGATTTGCCTCTTCCCAGCGCTTCGAACGTCTCTTCTCAAGGTGAGAAATGCGGGAAAGGCGCGGCGCAGGAGTCGCGCACCCCTGCGCCTGCGTGGCGCATTCGAGGCTGCGTCCACAGCCTCTTGATGAGCGTCATGGCCGAAGACAGAGATCTCGTCAAAAAACTCCTGCGGGCCTTCACGGACATCATCAACAACGCGCCGTGCACAGTTCCTGTCGCGCGAGCCGTTCTTTCCTCGCAGCGAGAACACCTCTCACGTTTCGCCCGTCCGGATTCTTTCGCCTCCACGCGCAGTGGCGAGGAGCGGGACACCCAGCGGCGGAAGCGCGCCGACAGAGACGCCGACCTCGCCGCGGGAGAGACAGTCGAAGATGTCCTCAATCCGTCTGTGCACCAGGCGACCCTTCTCCTGCTTCTGCTCGTCTCCGTGCGCGCGAGAGAGAGCGAGCGAGGCGCGCATGCAGCACTTCTGGACGCCCAGCGAAGCGTCGCGGGGGCGTCTCGGCGCGGGGACGGACACGACGCGCGTTTCTCCACCCTCGCGGTCTCCGCCTCGGCTTCGCTTTCCGTCGCGTTTGCGTGCGGCAGCCCGAGTGGAGCAGTGGCGATGTCCCGGGCGGTTTCCCGCCATTTCCCGCACTTGTTTGCGACCGCGCTCCTTCGCCTCGGCGCCTGCTTCGAGCCTTCCTCGTCGCCCGTCTCCGCTGAAGCACCTGCGCAAACCGTCTTCGTCCCTGCATGCGCCGCCCACCAGACAGGCAGAACCCCCGCGGGAAGCGCCGAGTTTTTCTTCGCGGCCCGCGCCGGCAGCTCTGCCGAGTCAGAGACCGCGGGGGTCGCCTCGACGGAGTTTGCGATTCCGGCGGTTCCGGACTCGCGAGAACAGCTGCCGGAGAGCCAGGCGCAACGCAGTCGGGAGACGAGCGCGACTGAGGAAGCGAGAGAGAAGGAGATGCGCGAGGGCCTCGCGGAGACGCAGAGCAGGGAGCGCGACAGCGGCTTGGCGAGACAAGACAAGGTGGAAGACGACGAAGAGGCGCGCGACGACGCACAAGATCGGGTGTTTCCCGTGACAGTGATCTCTCGGCAAGAAGCCGTCGAAGCGGTGGTGGCCCTCATCCACGCCATCGTCCTCACGGCCCAGGAGACAGAACTTCTCGCCCTGTTGGAAAAAGGGAACATTTTGGAAAACATGAAGCAAGAAAACGCCTTCCTCGACGCCATCAAAGACGCCATGACGTCAGTCCACATGCACACGCACATGCTCTACCTCTTTGAGGATTTGTGGAAACCAGCTGAGCAGAGAGTTACCAGATGCATGTACCTTGTCTCTTACACAAACGTCTAGCCGTGAGCCCGCACACCCCACAGAGACATCCTTTGCAGAGACACATCCAACACCGTGTGTAACGGCTGTGCTTCACACTCTGCCACTCGACGTCTGTATCTCCATGTATCCATATTTGTCTCTCTCTCTCTCTCTCTCTATATATATATATATATATATATATATGTAGGTGGTGTATAATCATGCATATACATATACAAACACATATAAACACCTGTATATATATATATATATATAAATGTTTAGAGATGTAAGTGTGTGTATAGAGGTCCTGTCTCGCCAAGACGATGGCCCCCGGCGCGTTTGTTTCCTGTGTAGGTTCTTTCTGTGTTTGCGGCCTGGGGCTGCAAGCTCGGTTCTCTCCTTTGTTCTTCCGTTCTTTGAGCGATCGGCGAAGATGCAAGTGTTGGTGGCGAGCGCGTTGGCCGCCGCCGTCGCGTCTTCGCTTCTTCTCGCCTCGCGTTTCCCGTCGCTCGCGCTCTCTTCGAACCCGCCTGGTTCCGGCGCGGGACGCGGCCGCGCGTTCTCCAGAGACTCCGCGAACGCCCGCGACGCAGTCGCCTTCCTCTTCAGCGTCGTGCAGGCGACCAAGGCAGGCTCTTTGAGCCTCGTCTCTGCCTCAGCATCGGACCTTCCGTTTGCGTCTCCGCAATCTCTTCACGGGCTGGGTCGTCTGGACGCCTCCTCGGTTTGTGCGTCGCGAGTTCTCCTCGGCCAACTGACGGAGGCTCTTTTGCATGCATTCGACCGGTTCGCCTACTTGCCGGGGGTTGTCGAGGAGACGCTGAAGCGCGGCGCGGAGGAGAGCGACGAGGTTCCCGCGAACGCAGCGTCTCCCTCGCGGTCTTGGTTTTTCTTTGGGCGACCGTCAACTGCGGAGGAAGAAAGCGAAGAGAGGCGGCGCGAAAAGTCTCGGGCGAAGACTCTCGCGCTGCAGAAGAAACTGCTGCATCGGATTTCGTGCTGGCGAACCTTCGACCCCTTCGCAGTCGACGGCGTCGAAGAGAAGACCGACGAGGAAGCCGCAGACAGTAGCGTCTTTACAGCGCTCTCTGTGCTCTTCGGTGCGCTAGCCTCTCTCACCGTGCTCTGGGCGGAGGTGCTGGGCGAAGCGCGAACGCGTGGACAGGCCGGTCCAGAAAAGACAAACGAGAACGAGACGCCTGCAAGTCTGTTTGGAAGTGAAGACCTTGCAGCCGATGTCGTCACAACCTTCAAAACGGTGAGGCCTCTGGGAAACGCCGGACAGACGAAACCACCGAAACGGAACAAACGGACGCAGGAAGGGAGAAACAGGAAAGCTTGTTTTTTCTGATCTTTCCTACGCGTACTTGTTCTCCTCTTCAGCCGCACCTGGTACCCCTCTTTCTCTTCTTCCTCCCGTCCTCTCTTGCTTGTCCTCTTCCTTCCTCTCTTGCTTGTCCTGTGCCTTTTCTCTTGCTGGTCCTCTTCCTTCTCTCTTTCTCTAACCTCAGTGGTCGTCTGCTGGCTTCAGTGCGCCTTTGTTTGCCGTTTTTCTTCTCCGGTCTGCGCTTCAGGGGCTGTGCCTCGCCCCCTTCCTGTCGCTGACCGTCCTCGACCTTTCGTGGGAACGCACTGCTGCCACGGGAGCGGCGGAGATGGCTGCGGAGGCATGTCAGGCCTGCGTCTATGCATGCGCGGCTGCATGCAGCGTCCCTCCGGATGCCTGGCCTTCGCTGCGGGCCCCCGCAGAGCTTCTCGCGGTTCTCGAAGACGCGCTGCTTCGACCGCACCTGCTGACGCCTCTTCTTCTCCAAACCACTGTAGGGAAACGACGTTTCGCGCGCGCCTCTCGGTTCCGTCTCTTTCGTTTTCCTCCTCTCTTGTGAGGCAATTGTCGCATCTCGACGGGGCTCTCTTCCGCCTCGTCCCTTGTGGAATCGCCTTCATTGGCGGGAAACGGAAACTCCCTTTTTTAGCTGCCTTAAGCAGGTTTCTGGGCACATGTTCGAGATCCGCCACGCCAGTGTAGTAAGGTAACAGCCCGCAGAAACGTCCAGCTGCACATCCGAGTTTTGTGAGATGGACAGATCCCCCCTCCGCGCCCTCAGCAACCGACAGGGATTTTGGGAACGGGAATCTCCGGGCTCGTCCCGTCTTTTTCTCCTCTCTCAAGCTTCGGCTGTCTGCGCTCTGTGCCGCTCTCTCTGCTCTTCAAAGGGATGCTCTGTCTCTCCCGTCTTTTCCTCTTCTCAGAACACTCGCCTCAGATGCGCGGTCTTCCATCTTCTCTCAAATCTCCTCCTCTACCGGCACCAACTCCGTGTCGTCCGTGCACCGCCTTCCTCTTCGTCTTCTTCGCTTTTGCCGCCGTCCGGGGATCCCGCGCCTTCCACGTCCTCTTCAGCCGCGAGCGCCTCTACAGCCACGTCCCAGGCCTCTCGCGCGCAGCCTAGCGAAACCGATTCGAAAACCGACTGCGAAACCGATTCGAAAACCGACTGCGAAACCGATTCGAAAACCGACTGCGAAACCGATTCACAAACCGATTTGGGGGTTGACGTCGCGCATCTGGATGAACTTTTGGTGTGTGCGACAGTGCATCTGGTGTCGGAAGACGAGCGACTTGTCCTCGCAGCTGCGGCGCTTCTCGACCGCGCCTTGCCGCCGTTTCTTCTCTCCGGCGCGGCGGAGACTCCCGCCTCTTCTGTCTCCTCGCGTCGTGGGCCTTCGCCCCTCGACTCCGCTGGCGAGCCCGATGCTGACGCCGTCCCTCGCGCGAGAGCGCTGCTGAGGGACTGCCTGGCCATGCTGGGAGTCGACGGCTCTCCAGGCGCTGCCTGGTCTGTCGCAGCGGTCGAAAGCACGAACTTTCGTCCTCGCGAAAAGCGCCCTCGTCCGCCGCTTCTCCGCGCGCATGCAGTTCAACAGTTTGTCCTCGGCCTCCTTCCTCTCCTCCTCCGCACTGCATCTTCCGGCAGCCCTGCGCAGTCGCCGCGTTCCTCTTCTTCGTCGGCTGCGCGAGGTCGGGAGTCCCGTCGCGGGAGTGTCGACAGAGAGGGCGTCTCTGGGAGGCTTCCGAGGAAGGAAGAAGAGCTCGAGTTTCGGCGTTTCGGGACGAGCGTGGAGATGGGCGTTCAGGCGGCCTTGCCGGTCTTTGGCAAGAAGCGCCGCGCCGAGGGCGGCGCTGTGTCCGGCTCTGCGTCCGGGATCGCCGCGTTTCAACTGCATGCAGCCCCGCACTGGTTGGCGCGCCTCTTCTCCCTGTTGCTCTGGGCGCGGGTCTACTTCCCGCCGGAGACGTGGGAGCTGAGCGTGGAGCCGGAGGCGCACTTGGTCGAGGCTCAGAAGCGACAGACGGAGAAGCGCGTGAAGCGGCGGCTCGAGAAAGTGCTGTATGGACACCCGGACGCGGCGCTCGCTGCGTCGAAGGCGGCTGCGCAACTGAGTGCCGCGAAGAAGCGCGGCGAGTACTTCTTCGAGGCGCAGAAGCTCCCCGCGGGGCTCGCCTCGGTCTTTGGCGGTGGGCCAGAAGACACGGCGCAAGGTCTCGAGGAGTCCGCAGAAAAACTCTTCAGAAACTTCACGGCCTACTTTCGCCTAGGCGGCGAACCCCTCGGCGACGACGCGGAGACAGGCGCCGGGGGCGGAGCGCCGCACGGAGACGCGCAGACGCGCGACAAGGAGAGGCGAAGCGGCGACGCAGACGGAGAGGGAGAAGCGGCAGAGGAAGCAAACGAAGACGTGGAAGAGCTCAGCTCCGACGAGGACAGCGAAAGGGTACGAACCCCTGTCATCAGACGCAGACGCAAAAAAAACCCAGCCAGACACTCCAGTGCGGGGGGGAGCGTCGATCGGAGAGCGTGCGCAGGAAAGGCGGCAAATCACTTGATGAGACTCAAGGAGGAGCGGGTGTGTCGGTGTCTCTCTTCTGTCTCTCTTCTGTGTTTTTTTGTTGGGGGTTGTTCTTGCTTCCCGCGTGGTTCCTTTGCTTTCGGACGTTCCGTTCTGCCTCGCGATCGGGCCTCGACTGCGCCTTTGACCGACTTGTCTTTCTCTCTCTCTCTTTCCGCTGCCTTCTATTTTTCTGCGGCTGTGCGACGCGCCTGTGTGGGGCCGCCTGGCTGCGCGCGGAATCTTCCTGTGTCTCTCTGCTCGCATCGTCTCGACCCTCCACGTTCATTTCTCTGCAGGAAGACGGCGAGGACTTGGCTGTCCGCGCGGAACTGCGCCGGTGGCGATACATGGAGACGTTTCTTCTCGAGGACGGTTTGCCTGCCTCGCGGCTTCTCGGGGTGCGCGCTGCGAATCCAGCCGACTTTTGCCTCGGCGATGAACCAGCTGTTTTTTTCTACAGCTCGCCTGCCGTCGCGCGCCCGACCGAGCGCGCCGGCGAAGGAGACGCTTTCGGAGGCCGCCGGAATGGTTTGCAGGAGCGAGCGCGTTCTGCGCGGAGAGAAAACCTGCGCACGCGGAGGAATGCCAAAGGGGGAAAGGACGAGGCGGGGCGAGCGCTGGCGGACGGAGCGAGCTCGAAACCCCGCAACGAACCCGCGACGGCTGTCGACCAAGCGGAGTTGTTCCTTGGAAGCAGCTGTTTCGCCCTCGCCGTCGTCCGAACGATCGCCGCCATTCTCGAAACTGTCCCTGAAGAGACGCGGTTGCGCGTCAGAGACTTCCTGCGCCTCGAGGCCCTCTCGGTGGCGACGACGAGGTACGTGCGAGGAGGTCCATCGGCAACCAGGCACCGCGCAAAATCGTCGATGCTGATTTGCCTGCGGAGAAAGCTGATCCAGAAACCGATACCCACGGACGGGGGAGACGGAAGACAACACGGCCAGGAAGAAGATCTCCGCGTCTCCGTATACTGACCTGTACCTGCATCTGGTTATTTAACTCTGTACATACACCTCTTGATACTCACTCGTACCTATACACTTACACACACATGTATATATATATATATATATATATGTATATGTATGTCTGTATATTATACGTGTATATGTGGTATGTATATGCATATATATATATATATATATATATATATATATGTGGATCTCTGAGGCATACACAGAGGTGTCCAGGAGACGGGAGCGGGTAGGGGGGCGGAGAGAGGCAGGTTTTTCGAAAACGACTTTCTGGTGCAGAGCTTAGCGTCGGGGCTGCAGGAGAAGAGCGCGTCCGGGAAAATGTTACTCGACTGTAGAGAGGCGCACGTTGTTTCGTGCGTCTGTCCCTCCAGTCCAGCGCTGCGGGGTTTCTGACTCGCGTTTCCGAACTTCCGTCCATTCCGGGGCCTCGACCCTGCACTGCATGCGGCGCGCGCTCTCTTCCCGTGTCGCTTTGTCCACAGGCAAATCTGTTCTCTCTGCCCGTGTCGCTTTGTCCACAGCAAATCTGTTCCCTCTTCCCGTGTCGCTTTGTCCACAGGCAAATCTGTTCTGTCTTGCCAGTCGAGCCCAAGTCCCGCGGGGTTTCAAAGGACGAAGCGGTGGCGGAAACGCCGCTCGACTTTCGCGCAGCGGCAGCGATTTCGCTGGGTGCCCTCGCTCTTCTTCAGCCTTCCATTCGTTCAGATGTCGCTTGAAAACAGGAGGGAGGCGGCGTCACATCTTGGATCTGTACTGGTGTTCAGCCAAGTGTAGATGTTTTTGTACTCGGCACGCGCCGCCTGGAGACCTTTCCGAACGAAGAGCATCACATGTGTAGGAACACCTGCGCGTCTTATACCCCTTGCTTTCTGAGAAGGGGTGACCGCCGACTTGTATGGCAACAAAAGGAAGATCTGTTTTCAGGTGTTTGATTCGGAGAGAAAGCCGCCCATTCGTTTCTCCCTTATTTTTCGAGCAGCAGATCCTGCGATGTCCAAGAAGTCTCGTGTACACAAATGAGAGAGATCTGTGGACTGTTGCACGTCGAACGAGATTTCTCTGCATGCATCTGCGGCTGTTTACAAGCAGAGGGGATACACGCCGGACTACCCCGGAGCGTCCTCGCAAAACTATGCGGTGAAGCGTTTTCAGTCTCCCTCGCCGCCGGAAGTCCCTCTCCGCTGACGCGAAACACCCCACCAGCCATACACATATACAGGTATACGTGTGGAGTGTGTAACATTGCGTCGATGCAGAGACAACATTCAGTTGTCTCCGCCGTCCGCGCTCAGTTTTTTTTTGAAGCGCAGGTGTGCAGTTGGGGGAAATTCTGTTTCAGTCAAAACTGCGGACTGCCGGAACGGAGTTTTCTTTCGGCGGCGCCAGAGCGAGGCTCGTCTCCCGACAGAAAATCGGCTTGTGGCGACTTTTTGTAGCGGCGTTGCCTAGCCAGGGCATGATTGTCAATTTGACCACGGGTGTATGAGCACACATTTTTCATTTTTTCCTCACGAAGGGGAGCTGTACGTTGTTTTTTCCGGACGCTAAAGTTGAGCACTCTCCTTGTTGGCGATAGCGCCATTTTCCTCCGCTTCTCGTTTTTCGTCGCTTTTCGGCAAAAGGTGTTCGTGAACTGCTTGTCTCACGAGAAGGGCGAGATGCTTCGGTCCCCCGTCTTTAGCTCGTCCAAGCGCGTTTGTCTTTGTTTTTCGATCTAGCTGCAAATGCAGCTGCCGTGTCGCGCTCGTCACTGCGCGTCCCACCTGTTTGTCGTTCTTTGTGGACGCCGGCGAGGTCTGTCCCCGGTGTCTCCGCTCCCGTTCAGCCGTGAAGCCGAATAGGCGCAGATACCGATCGTGCGATCTGTGCATCTGTTCACGCGCATTTAATTAAGACTCGATAGACACACATGGCGAGAAGAAAACTCTGTCCGCTGGCGACAGGGAGAGAGGCCGCCCCGTCCGCCTGAGGCATGCGTTCTCTGTGCGGCGTTTTAGAACTTTCCCGTCTCGTGCCACGGAGAAGAGCCTTGCGATTCGATCGCGCCCGGAAATCGAGTCCGGGGCTCTGCGTTGATGGGCGTTGGCCAGGAAGCTTTCCGCCCGTGAGGACCGTCCGGCGATCGTCTTTTTTCGGTGTAAGGATTTCCAGGATTAAGCATTTGCCCTTCCTGAAGAACCCTCGCATTTGCGGGCCTTCCTCGAACAGCTTTTCCCTTCCACTGGCACCATTGGCTGTCGCCCGATCTAGACACGGGGACAGAGAATGTAAAAGAGCGTTCGTAGTCACCAAAGCGTGCACAGCGCTCTCGGCCATCCGCTGTTTCTTCGACGGAGAGGACTTCCAGCGAGTTTTTCGCAGGTTGCCCCGCCTGCGCAGAGGGCGTTTCGGGTTCACGAACGAGAATCCCCGAAAAGCGGCAAAGTGTGTTTTTCTAGCACTTTTGCACGCACATGCTTTTCGCTCTTCCGCGTTCAGGCGTACACATGTTTCCGCCAAGTTTTCAACGAATAGTCTTCCTTTGGAGACGTGCCGTCATGTGGGCGGTCACACGATTGCCATACTCCTAAAAAGAGTGATCAGGGAGGACGCGAAGACTCGTTTTTGGGCGGTATGTCGAGCGCCAGGCACGTGACTTCAGATTGTGGCGGAGCCTTTCCCCAAAGAGCCTTCTCTCGCTCTCCCCCGTGCACTCTAGCGTTCCAGGTGGACTCGGTTTTTTGCGCCCCTCGCGGGGCCTGAACGCGTCGCAGAAGGCCTCGAGAAAGTTACGATCCGCACACGTTTGCTCGCGTGACAGAAAGAGCGCGTTGAACTCGACTGCATCAGCGACGCAAGCAACGTTCACTCTGTGCTTTGGGTCTGTGTTATCCCTTCTTGCGAACCCGACCCCCGCGCCGGAACGAGAGCTCACACAGAGTGGAGGATGCAAATGCGAGGCAGAGAGTGCTGAACTGTGTGTGTTCTGTACGTCGGGTACGGCTTGACAGTTGTGAATGAGAGTTGTGAACAGGCCTTCGAGGAGCGGAATTCTCAACGCCCGCCCGAGAGGGAACCGACGCAGATGCGGATCGGCGGAATTCCGTCCTGTGGCGCCGCCTCGAGCAACGAAACTGCCTCACTTCGCGGTGTGTGCACAGCGTTCTGTCGTTTTTCAGCTGCACGCCCGCTGCTCAACTTTATCCCTTCAGAGTCGCCTCCGAAAGGGTTCCAATCTCGTTAAGACTCCCAGCGTGGTATTCGAAGAGTCCCGACAAAAAGACACCTCTCTCGGATGCCTCAAGCGACAACCCGTGACGTCACGCTCTTCTGTCGAGATCCAGTCCCCCCACACCGATGGTTGGAACGTGCGAGTTGCGGGCTCCTTTTTTCCCTCTGTTTCTCGGGATAGACGCCCGTCGCGTTCGCAAAAGACCGGCCTCCTTCTCACCCTACTGCTTCTCTTTGCTGGCGTGTACGTTTGTCGCGAACCACGAAGTCGTCTTCCGAGCGTTGCCGCCTCCCCCGTGGCACACACAGGCAAGACACACAAGCGTCGCCTTCTTTCGCGTGGACGAACTCCCTTGGCGGGGAATCTCCGGGAAACAGCGGTTTGGTGTCAGGTAAAGAGGCCGACCGGCGAGAGAATGTGAATGAAAGTGACTGGGCGGTGAGGACTGAAGACAGTCCAGGACACGCGAAAGACACGGTGAGGCGTGCTTAAGTTTTCTCCCTCCTCTCTCTCCACTTCTTCTCGATCCCCCGATGGAGACAGAGAGGATTTGCAAGAGAAAAACGCGAGGATCCAATACGACGCTCCCGACATACAGGGCTTTCAACCCGTCGACTCGGCGAGCTTGCAGCCGCGAGCGCGTGCGCGCGCGCGCGGCAAAAAGAGCGAAGAAGTGGAGAAGGAACGGGAACACGAGAGAGAACGGAATCTCTGTTCCGGCCGTTCCCCAGGGTTTTCCCCCCTCCCCCTCGCGTCGTTGGGACCGCGATTTCCGCCAGAAACGCGCGTTTCTCGCTGCATTTTTGGTCTGGCTGTGTCTGTCGCGTTTTCTCGCTTTCTTTTTCGCGAGTCTCCTTTTTTGTCCCCTCTTCCCCCCACCTTTCTCGCGCGCTCCTGTCGGCGTCAAGGTCAAAACGCGTACCCCACAAGCACACACCCCGTGTTTATTTCCCCGTGCGAAAAACAGACGCGGCTCCACTTTCCTTCTTCCACAGATTCTCGTCTATTCTGGTCCCTTCTCTTTCTCTCTTCTGTCGTTTCTCTTTTTCTCGCCACGTTCTCCCCTCCGATTTTTCTGTTTCCCTCTTCACCCTCTGTCCGGCTCCGCGTTTTTCCGTTCCCTCGCCGCGAGTTGTCCGCTCTCCGCAGAGACGCCCTTCCAAAAATCAAAATGACGGCCGTTGAAGAACAGAAACACCTATCCGCCTCCTCAGTCGACAGCGAGAGCGACGAGGAGTGCCCGAAGCTTGAGGAAGTGAACCAGGAGGAAGACGCTGGAACCCCGGAGGGACGGAGCAAACAGAGCCGCAACGAAAAGAAGGCGAGAAAGGCCGTTCTTCGCCACGGCATGAAACACATGCCCGGAGTCGTCCGTGTGATGATCCGCAAGAGCAAGCACGTAAGAAAAGAAAAGGAACGAACTCGCCAACAAAAAACTGTGGGACACGCGAAGAGGGCGTGAAGAGGCTCTCGCCAGCAAGCGCACAGGACAAAGGCAGAGGGACAAACCGCCGACGAACCTGTTTCGAGCGCTTCCCCCCCGACAAGGAACATCGAAAAGCCTCAGCAGTCGCATCCGTGGGGGCGTTTTGCTTTCCTGTAACTTCCCTGGCGCCTTTCCCGTCGCGCAGAACGAATCGACCCGGTCCCCTCGGGACAGGCGGAGAGCCTCTGTGCAAATGCCAAAACACTTGCTTTAGCACTCGCCTCGACGCTCCAGTGTGCATGGACACTCTCTGCATGTAGAGAGTCGGTAGATCCTGGCAATGCCCCGTCTCCACCAGCCTGTGCCCAGTCCCCGCACGCGCGCAGCTGCCGGGGCGTTGGAAGAGCCGTTCCAGATTTTCCTCGCGCGTTCATTGCTGCCGTTTCGGCGAGCACTCGGTTCTTCTTTTCTGCGTTGCCTCTTCGCCCGTGTCGACACCAATCCTCTCACTCTTCCTTTCGTCTCTGTGCCTCATGGAACCGCGTTTCTGTCCTCTTTGCGCATGCAGATTCTCTTCGTCGTCCCCAAGCCGGATGTGTACAAGAGCTTGGCGTCCGACACCTACGTCATTTTCGGAGAGGCGAAGATCGAGGATCTGAACAGCCAGGCCCATTGTAAGTGTCGCGTTCCTTTTGAAAACCGTTCTTCTCTTCGCTTCTCCCCTTGTGCATCTCTCCCTGTTCTCTCTTTAAACATATATATATATATATATACCTATATATACACCTATATATACACGTATGTATACACCTATATATACACGTATGTATACACGTATGTATATAGGTGTAGTCTCAGGTGCATATATGTATGCGTATGTACGTCTCTTCGTGTCAAGCACGATCAGAAACACTAGCCCAGCCTGCGTTCCTCACTCTTTTATCGCTAGGCCTTTTCTTCCCCGTCGCTTTGTCTGTGTGCCTGTATCGCGCGTGTGCATCTCTCTCTCTGTCTCTCTCGTCTCCCTTCGTCATCCTCGCGCCTTTCTCCCGTGGGTGTATCGACTTCTGTGGTGTCTCCCCCCCGTCACCACACAAGGAGGCTGTCTCCCGCCCTCACGCGTCTCACCCCTTCTCGTTTCGCCGCTTGTGTCTCTGTTGGGTCTCGTTCCTGTTTTTTTCTTTCCCGGTGCCGACTCTCGCTCGAACCTTTCTTCTCTCCTTTTTTCTCGCCGTTTCCTCCTTTCTGCAGCCGCCGCCGCTCAACGCTTCACGCAGGCTTCGAACGCGCAGTTCCCCTTCAACGGCGCGGCGAGCGCTCCGGCTGAGGCGAAGGAAGAGGCGGAAGGCGAGGTGGACGAGACTGGCGTCGATCCGAAAGACGTGGACCTCGTCATGAGTCAAGTTGAGTGCTCGCGCGCGCGCGCCGTCGCAGCTTTGAAGGCCAACAACAACGACATCATCGAGGCGATCATGGAGCTCAGCGCTAACTGAGCGCCGCAACACACACAGTCAGAAGGGGAAAAGGGGTGGGGCAGGAGCCTGCCGAAGCAGAGAGGAAGAGAGGGGGAGAGTGCGAGGCGTCGATGCCGCATGCAGGAGCGCAGCGGCGCGCGTGAGAGGGGTGCCTGCCCGCGCGCGTTATGTTTCTTGTGTGTGTGCGTGCGGGGTGATTGCGAAAAAAAGACGCTGTGAACTCTCGACGCTCTCTGGACAGTGCCTTGAAAACGCTTTCGCCGTGCAGGGAAAAGTGTTTCCGTTTTCGTGAACACCCGCGCGCGGTGTGCTGCAAAAGACCCCGGGCCAAGAGAGAGAGACATGCCGGTCGCGCGTTCTCGTGAGAGGCCGCGGCCGCAAACGACGGGACCGCGGAAGCGCCGAGAAGCGCGGAGCGGCGGGGGGGGGGAGAAACACCCGCCGTTCGAAAGCACCAGGAAAGGAACAGGCGCTGGGCCGTGCCAGTCTGAGTCTACGCCAGACTCTCTGCACGGGAGCGGGCTCACGGGTGCATGCAGACGACACAGTTTTTCTGAAAGAACGTTCCTTTCGTTCGCCGAAACGGGAAACCTTGCCCCTAGCCAGTCGAAATTTAGACGGCAGAAACGGAAACCAGCAACTGCCGCCGACACGCCTCCCCACGCACTTACATATCGTGTACCGCTGTGCCCCATTTGGGGCTCTGTAGCTCTATATCTGTCCTCTATCTATATCTATATGTATATATCTGTCTATATGTATATCTATCCATATCTATCTGTATCTATCCATATCTATCTGTATCCATCTATCTATATCCATCTATCTATATCTATCTGTCTATCTCTATCTATCTATATCTATCTGTCTATCTCTATCTATCCATCTAGCTATATCTATCTATATCTATCCATCTAGCTATATCTATCTATGTCTATATATATATCTATATCTATTTACGTATGCGTTTCACAACAAGCGCACATACGGAGAAAGGAGATATCGGAGGCGCGTGTGTGCCCCTGTCGCCGTGACAGGCGAAATTGGGGGGGGGGGGGGGGGGGGGGGGGGGAAAAAGTTTACGGGGGGTATCAAAAAGGTAATGCCCCTCTCTAAAAGCGAGGGGGGCTTCTCTCGGGGAGATCCGCCCTTCCCCCCTTTTTGGTTTTCGAAAAAAACCGAAAGGTTGGGGGAAAAGCTAAACCGAAACGCTTCGGGGCTCAATCAAGCTGTTACCCCCCGAGAAACCGAGCAACCCGGGGGGGGGGTTCAAAGGAAAAAAAAAAACCCTTTTTGGGGTCAAAAACCGAAAAAGGGGTTTGATTCCGGACGCTCTCCAAAACCGTTTCCTGTTTTTGGAAAGGAGTGTTTGTGGGTTTTTAAAGCCAAACAAAATGCCCCTGGGGATTGTAAAGAGCCCCCCCAAAAACCTGTTTTAGGGCCCC